>NC_068442.1:54526697-54556697 GCF_023373465.1 Oncorhynchus keta
AACTAGATAGAGCTAGATATAACTAGATAGAGCAATATATAGCTAGATAGAGCTAGATATAACTACTTAGAGCTAGATATAACTAGATAGAGCAATATATAGCTAGATAGAGCTAGATATAACTAGATAGAGCTAGATATAACTAGATAGAGCAATATATAACTAGATAGAGCTAGATATAACTAGATAGAGCTAGATATAACTAGATAGAGCAATATATAACTAGATAGAGCTAGATATAACTAGATAGAGCTAGATATAACTAGATAGAGCTATATATAACTAGATAGAGCTATATATAACTAGATATAACTAGATAGAGCTATATATAACTAGATAGAGCTAGATATAACTAGATAGAGCTAATATAACTAGATAGAGCTAGATATAACTAGATATAACTAGATAGAGCTAGATATAACTAGATAGAGCAATATATAATTAGATTGAGCTATATATAACTATATAGAGCTAGATATAACTAGATTGAGCTAGATATAACTAGATAGAGCTATATATAACCAGATAGAGCTAGATATAACTAGATTGAGCTAGATATAACTAGATAGAGCTATATATAACTAGATAGAGCTATATATAACTATATAGAGCTAGATATAACTAGATTGAGCTATATTAATAACTAGATAGAGCTAGATATAACTATAACTAGATAGTACTAGATAGTACTAGATAGTACTAGATAGAACTAGATAGTACTAGATAGAACTAGATAGTACTAGATAGTACTAGATAGAACTATATAGAGCTGGATAGTAGCTAGATAGAACTAGATAGAGCTAGATAGAGCTAGATAGAACTAGATAGAGCCCTAACAGAATCATCTGATTATCTAGCCTCGTGTTATTTTGTTATGCCCTATGAAATCTCAGCTCCAGTACGGTGTATCTCAACACCCTCTTCTTCAATGAGACAAAGGGATAAATACCTTACTGTACTTTGATTTAGGTGTATTCAATGGGCTTGATTTAGGTGTATTCAATGGGATTTAGGTGTATTCAATAGGCTTGATTGATTTAATGGGCTTGTTTAGGTATTCAATGGGCTTGATTTAGGTGTATTCAATGGGCTTGATTTAGGTGTATTCAAATATTTAGCAATCATTGATTAAAATATTTATTTCAATGGGCTTGATTTAAAATGGGCATTTAAAATGGTGATTTAGTCATTCATTTTAATTCAATGGGCTTGATTTAGTGTATTCAAATAGCTCATTGATTAAAATATATTTAAGGTAAAAAACATTTAAAGGTCATTCAGTTAAAGGTGGTCATTCAATTTAAAGTTAAAGGTGGTCGTTCAGTTAAAGGTGGTCGTTCAGTTAAAGGTGGTCGTTCAGTTAAAGGTGGTCATTCAGTTAAAGGTGGTCATTCAGTTAAAGCTGGTCATTCAGCTGTCATTCATTTAAAAGTGGTCATTCAGCTGTCATTCAGTTAAAGGTGGTCATTCAGCTGTCATTCAGTTAAAGGTGGTCATTCAGCTGTCATTCAGTTAAAGGTGGTCATTCAGTTAAAGGTGGTCATTCAGTTAAAGCTGGTCATTCAGTTAAAGGTGGTCATTCAAAGCTGTCATTCAGTTAAAGGTGGTCATTCAGCTGTCATTCAGTTAAAGGTGGTCATTCAGCTGTCATTCAGTTAAAGGTGGTCATTCAGCTGTCATTCAGTTAAAGGTGGTCATTCAGTTAAAGGTGGTCATTCAGTTAAAGGTGGTCATTCAGCTGTCATTCAGTTAAAGGTGGTCATTCAGCTGTCATTCAGTTAAAGGTGGTCATTCAGCTGTCATTCAGTTAAAGGTGGTCATTCAGTTAAAGGTGGTCATTCAGTTAAAGGTGGTCATTCAGCTGTCATTCAGTTAAAGGTGGTCATTCAGCTGTCATTCAGTTAAAGGTGGTCGTTCAGTTAAAGGTGGTCATTCAGTTAAAGGTGGTCATTCAGTTAAAGGTGGTCTGTCATTCATTTAAAGGTGGTCGTTCAGTTAAAGGTGGTCATTCAGTTAAAGGTGGTCATTCAGCTGTCATTCATTTAAAGGTGGTCATTCAGCTGTCATTCAGTTAAAGGTGGTCGTTCAGTTAAAGGTCATTCATTCAGTTAAAGGTGGTCATTCAGCTGTCATTCAGTTAAAGGTGGTCATTCAGCTGTCATTCATTTAAAGGTGGTCATTCAGCTGTCATTCATTTAAAGGTGGTCATTCAGCTGTCATTCAGTTAAAGGTGGTCATTCAGCTGTCGTTCAGTTGAAGGTGGTCATTCATTTAAAGGTGGTCATTCAGCTGTCATTCATTTAAAGTTGGTCATTCAGCTGTAATTCAGTTAAAGGTGGTCATTCAGTTAAAGGTGGTCGCTTCAGTTAAAGGTGGTCGTTCAGTTAAAGGTGGTTAATTCAGTTAAAGGTGGTCATTCAGTTAAAGGTGGTCATTCAGCTTCATTCAGTTAAAGGTGGTCGTTCAGCTGTCATTCAGTTAAAGGTGGTCATTCAGCTGTCATTCAGTTAAAGGTGGTCATTCAGTTAAAGGTGGTCATTCAGTTAAAAAGGTGGTCATTCAGCTATCATTCATTTAAAGGTGGTCATTCAGCTGTCATTCAGTTAAAGGTGGTCATTCAGCTGTCATTCAGTTAAAGGTGGTCGTTCAGTTAAAGGTGGTCATTCAGCTGTCATTCATTTAAAGGTGGTCATTCAGCTGTCATTCATTTAAAGGTGGTCATTCAGCTGTCATTCAGTTAAAGGTGGTCATTCAGTTAAAAAGGTGGTCGTTCAGTTAAAGGTGGTCATTCAGCTGTCATTCATTTAAAGGTGGTCATTCAGCTGTCATTCAGTTAAAGGTGGTCATTCAGCTGTCATTCATTTAAAGGTGGTCGTTCAGCTGTCATTCATTTAAAGGTGGTCATTCAGCTGTCATTCAGTTAAAGGTGGTCATTCAGCTGTCGTTCAGTTAAAGGTGGTCATTCATTTAAAGGTGGTCATTCAGCTGTCATTCATTTAAAGGTGGTCATTCAGCTGTCATTCAGTTAAAGGTGGTCAAAGAGCTGTCATTCATTTAAAGGTGGTCATTCAGCTGTCATTCAGTTAAAGGTGGTCATTCAGCTGTCGTTCAGTTAAAGGTGGTCATTAAGCTGTCGCTTCAGTTAAAGGTGGTCATTCAGCTGTCATTCAGTTAAAGGTGGTCATTCAGCTGTCATTCAGTTAAAGGTGGTCATTCAACTGTTGTTCAGTTAAAGGTGGTCATTCAGTTTAAAGGTGGTCATTCAGTTAAAGGTCATTCAGTTAAAGGTGGTCATTCAGCTGTCATTCAGTTAAAGGTTGTCATTCAGCTGTCATTCAGTTAAAGGTGGTCATTAATTTAAAGTTCAGCTGTCATTCAGTTAAAGGTGGTCATTCAGCTGTCATTCAGTTAAAGGTGGTCATTCAGCTGTAATTCAGTTAAAGGTGGTCATTCAGCTGTCGTTCAGTTAAAGGTGCTGTCATTCAGTTAAAGGTGGTCATTCAGCTGTCATTCAGTTAAAGGTGGTCGCTGTCAGTTAAAGGTGGTCATTCAGCTGTCATTCAGTTAAAGGTGGTCATTCAGCTGTCATTCAGTTAAAGGTGGTCATTCAGCTGTCATTCAGTTAAAGGTGGTCGTTCAGCTGTCATTCAGTTAAAGGTGGTCGTTCAGCTGTCATTCAGTTAAAGGTGGTCATTCAGCTGTCATTCAGTTAAAGGTGGTCATTCAGCTGTAATTCAGTTAAAGGTGGTCATTCAGCTGTCGTTCAGTTAAAGGTGGTCATTCAGTTAAAGGTGGTCATTCAGTTAAAGGTGGTCGTTCAGTTAAAGGTGGTCATTCAGTTAAAGGTGGTCATTCAGCTGTCATTCAGTTAAAGGTGGTCATTCAGCTGTCATTCAGTTAAAGGTGGTCATTCAGCTGTCAATTATTCACACAAAATGCAAGAAATACCAGAGCTGTAATATATATATATACATATATATATATATGTGTGTTTAATGACACTGGGGTTGTCCCCAAACCCTATGTGAAGAGAAGAAGGTCATCCCAACCCCTAAACGTCTACATACTCAGTTAATGAATCATTAATGATTGGCTCTTAGATAAAAAAATAAATAAACACATATCCTGAAGTTATCCGATTATTTAAATATAAATGATTTCTGATAGACGTGCTGGAGGCCAGCTGTAAGCTCTGAGTGTTTAATACGTCCGTGGGCAGTGTGTGTTTGTCTGTGTGCCTCTACAATAGCGGGGCTGTGAGGAAGGCAGCGATGCTGCGGATAACATGCAAAGACACTCAAGGAAATGTAAATACAAGGCAGCAGAGAGGGAAGACTCCTGTCAGAGCGGATCAGGATCAGGCCTAGCCCAAGGAGGTGAGTCATATCCACTACCGTCAGCCACAGCCAGTCCCAGCTAGGAGTCATATCCACTACCGTCAGCCACAGCCAGTCCCAGCTAGGAGTCATATCCACTACCGTCAGCCAGTCCCAGCTAGGAGTCATATCCACTACCGTCAGCCAGTCCCAGCTAGGAGTCATATCCACTACCGTCAGCCACAGCTAGTCCCAGCTAGGAGTCATATCCACTACCGTCAGCCAGCCAGTCCCAGCTAGGAGTCATATCCACTACCGTCAGCCAGTCCCAGCTAGGAGTCATATCCACTACCGTCAGCCACAGCCAGTCCCAGCTAGGAGTCATATCCACTACCGTCAGCCACAGCCAGTCCCAGCTAGAGTCATATCCACTACCGTCAGCCACAGCCAGTCCCAGTTAGGAGTCATATCCACTACCGTCAGCCACAGCCAGTCCCAGCTAGGAGTCATATCCACTACCGTCAGCCACAGCCAGTCCCAGTTAGGAGTCATATCCACTACCGTCAGCCTAGCCCAGGAGGTGAGTCATATCCACTACCGTCAGCCAGCCCAGGAGGTGAGTCATATCCACTACCATCAGACAGTCCCAGCTAGGAGTCATATCCACTACCATCAGCCAGTCCCAGCTAGGAGTCATATCCACTTCCGCCAGCCAGCCCAGGAGGTGAGTCATATCCACTTCCATCAGCCAGTCCCAGCTAGGAGTCATATCCACTACCATCAGCCAGCCCCCAGCTAGGAGTCATATCCACTACCATCAGACAGTCCCAGCTAGGAGTCATATCCACTACCATCAGCCACAGCCAGTCCCAGTTAGGAGTCATATCCACTACCATCAGCCACAGCCAGTCCCAGTTAGGAGTCATATCCACTTCCACCAGCCACAGCCAGTCCCAGCTAGGAGTCATATCCACTACCATCAGCCACAGCCAGTCCCAGTTAGGAGTCATATCCACTACCATCAGCCACAGCCAGTCCCAGTTAGGAGTCATATCCACTACCATCAGCCAGTCCCAGCTAGGAGTCATATCCACTACCGTCAGCCACAGCCAGTCCCAGCTAGGAGTCATATCCACTACCGTCAACCAGTCCCAGCTAGGAGTCATATCCACTACCGTCAGCCACAGCCAGTCCCAGCTAGAGTCATATCCACTACCATCAGCCAGTCCCAGCTAGGAGTCATATCCACTACCATCAGCCAGTCCCAGCTAGGAGTCATATCCACTACCATCAGCCACAGCCAGTCCCAGCTAGAGTCATATCCACTACCGTCAGCCACAGCCAGTCCCAGTTAGGAGTCATATCCACTACCATCAGCCACAGCCAGTCCCAGCTAGGAGTCTTATCCACTACCGTCAGTCCAGCCATACCAGGCGGTGATTCAACCAGAGGATGCTCCACTGGTGCAGCTGTAGAACCAGGATCTGAGGACGTCATATCAAATCTTTTCAGTGTCCCAGGGGAATAGGCTTTGGTCATATCCCTCAGCCACAGCCTGTCTTGGTGTGTTTGGACCATCATCCACTACCATCAGCCACAGTTGGTGATGTATCCACTAACATGAAGCCACAACCTGTTCCACTTACAGCCCCGTCCATGAGAATGGTGGCGTGCCACAGCCCTCCTTTTCCTGTAGTCCACAATCATCTCCACAGTCTTGATCACGTTGAGGGAGAGGTTGTATCCTGCACCACACAGCCAGGTCTCTGACCTCCTCCCACAGCCAGTCCATCATGTTGATCAGGCCTTCCACTGTTGTGTCATCTGAAAACTTAATGATGGTGTTGGAGTCGTGCCTGGCCATGCAGTCAGGAGTGAACAGGGAGTACCAGGAAGGACTGAGCACGCACCCTGAGGGGCCCCTGTGTTGAGGGTCAGCGTCCCATGTGTTGTTACCACCCTTACCACCTGGGGGCCAGTCCCAGTCAGGAAGTCCTGGATCCAGTTGCAGAGCGAGGTGTTTAGTCCCAGGGTCCTTAGCTTGGTGATGAGCTTGGAAGGCACTATGGCACTAGGCACTAAGGCACTATGGTGTTGAATTCTGAGCTATAGTCACTGAACATTATTCTCACATAGGTGTTCCTTTTCCCAGGTGGGAAAGGGCAGGGTGGATTGCAAGAGAGATTGTGTCATTTATGGATCTGTTTGGGCGGTATGCGAAGCCAGTTCTGGGATGATGGTGTTGATGTGAGCTATGACCAGCCTTTCAAAGCACTTCATGGCTACAGATGTGAGTGCCCAGCTGTAGTCATTTAGGCAGGTTACCTTAGTGTTCTTGGGCACAGGGACTATGGTAGTCTGCTTAAAACATGTAGGTATTAGCCAGACTCAGTCAGGAGAGGTTTAAAATGTCAGTGAAGACACTTGCCTGTTGGTCAGCGCATGTTCACTACCATCATCCTGGTAATCCTATCCACCCTGCGGCCTTGTGAATGTTGATCCTTTAGCTCAGTGCGGATGTTGCCAGTAATCCATGGCTTCTGGTTGGGGTATACGTACGGTCACTGTGGGGACGACGTCATAAATGCACTTATTGATGAAGCCAGTGACTGATGTGGTGTACTCCATCATTCCTGGAACGTATTCCAGTCTGTGATAGCAAAACAGTCCTGTAGCTTAGCATCTGCATCATCTGACCACTTCCGTCAGCCACAGCCACTGGTACTTCCTGCTTTAGTTTTTGTTTGTAAGCAGGAATCAGGAGGACAGAATTATGGTCAGATTTGCCAAATGGAAGGCGAAGGAGAGCTTTGTCATGTGGAGTAAAGGTGGTCTAGAGTTTTTTTCCTCTTGTTGCACATGTAACATGTTGGTAGAAATGAGGTAAAACGGATTTAAGTTTGCCTGCATTAAAGTCCCCGCCACTAGCCAGCGCCGCCTCTGGATGAGCATTTTCTTGTTTGCTTATGGCAGAATACAGCTCATTGACTGCGGTCTTAGTAACAGCATCGGTTTGTGGTGGTAAATAGACAGCTAAGAAAAATATAGATTAAATCTCACTTGGTAAACAGTGTGGTCCCAGCTACAGCTTATCATGAGATACTCTACCTCAGGCGAGCAAAACCTAGAGACTTCCAGTTTTAGATTTTGTGCACCAGCTGTTATTGACAAATAGACACAGACCTCCACCACTTGTCTTACCGGAGGCAGCTGTTCTATCTTTCCGATGTACCAAAACCCAGCCAGCTGCATGTTATCCATGTTGTCGTCAGCCACAGCCAGTCCCACATAAGATATTACAGTTTTTAACGTCTTTGATCGGAGCTCATCCAGTATGTTACCTAGTTGATTGGTTGGTCAATAGCCAGATGGTAGAGGAGGGTCACACTCCACTACTCTTCAAGGCACCCCACCAAATATCCACAACGAATCTCGGAAGGCACCCGCCTGTGTCCCATGTATCTGCGTCTTCTCATCCGCAAATGGGGCTTGTCTGAAGTAAATCCCACAGTGTCCGATTCGAGTCTTTGTCCAGTTCGAGGTGAGTAATCGCTGTTCTGATATCTAGAAGCTCTTTTGGTCATAAGAGACGGTGGCAGAAACATTATGTACAAAATAAGTTACAAATAACGCAATTTTTAAAAATACGAACACATTCGTCTGATTGGTCCAGAAACCGATGGTTTGCGCCAGAGCCAGAACACATGTGGGTAAAGCAGTGGTTTGAAAATGTGTCATTGGACCATGATACGTTGATTGGTTAGAGACGAACCAATCACTGATGACTATGTTTTGTACAGCACCCCTGTGCCCCTCGCCCACAAATGCTTTCAATGATGGCAGTCTCAGACTGAAGGGAACAAATTTAGTTTAAGTTGTCAGGATAGTAGACCGAACTCTCCTTTCTTCAAGAAAAATGTTTGTGTCCTGGCAACAGCCCGAAATAAAAGATCATCACAACGACAAAACATCTCTGACAAATTGAAAACCCCAGTCATTGGCGACTCCATTACCCGCAGTATTAGACTTAAAACGACTCATCCAGCGATCATACACTGTTTACCAGGAGGCAGGGCTACCGACGTTAAGGCTAATCTGAAGATGGTGCTGGCTAAAGCTAAAACTGCTGAGTGTAGAGAGTATAGAGATATTGTTGTCCACGTCGGCACCAACGATGTTAGGATGAAACAGTCAGAGGTCACCAAGCGCAACATCGCTTCAGCGTGTAAATCAGCTTGAAAGATGTGTCGGCATCGAGTAATTGTCTCTGGCCCCCTCCCGGTTACCGGGGAGTGATGAGCTCTACAGCTCTCACAACTCAATCGCTGGTTGAAAACTGTTTTCTGCCCCTCCCAAAAGATAGAATTTGTAGATAATTCTGGGACTCACCCACAAACAGGACCAAGTCTGACCTGCTGAGTAGTGATGGACTCCATCCTAGCTGGAAGGGTGCTCTCATCTTATCTATGAACATAGACAGGGCTCTAACTCTTCTCGCTCCACAATGAAATAGGGTGCAGGCCAGGCAGCAGGCTGTTAGCCAGCCTGCCATCATTGAAAGAGATCGTGATACCTCACGTTTCAAAATAGGGCTACTTATTGTTAGATCCCTCACTTCAAAGGTAGTTATGGTCAATGAACTAATCACTGATCATAATGTTGATGTGATTGGCCTGACTGAAACATGGCTTAACTTCTTCGAGATAGGGGGCGCTCTTTTAATTTTTGGATAAAAAACGTTCCCGTTTTAAACAAGATATTATGTCACGAAAAGATGCTCGACTATGCATGTAATTGACAGCTGTGGAAAGAAAAAACTCTGACGTTTCCAAAACTGCAAAGATATTATCTGTGAGTGCCCCAGAACTAATGCTACAGACGAAACCAAGATGAAATTTCATACAGGAAATGGTCCAGATTTTGAATGCCCTGTGTTCCAATGTCTCCTTATATGGCTGTGAATGCGCCAGGAATGAGCCTGCACTTTTTGTCGTTTCCCCAAGGTGTCTGCAGCATTGTGACGTATTTGTAGGCATATCAATGGAAGGTTGACCATAAGAGACTACATTTACCAGGTGTCCGCCCGGTGTCCTCCGTCAAAATTATTGCGTAATCTCCAGGTCCATTTTCTTCAGAGGAGAAACCAAACTGCCACGAATGATTTATCATCGAATAGATATGTGAAAAACACCTTGAGGATGGATTCTAAACAACGTTTGCCATGTTTCTGTCGATATTATGGAGTTAATTTGGAAAAAAGTTTGCGTTGTAATGACTTAATTTTTGGGTTTTTTCTTACCCAAACCTGATGAACAAAACGGAGCGATTTGTCCTACACAAATAATATTTTGGGAAAAACTGAACATTTGCTATCAAACTGAGAGTCTCCTCATTGAAAACATCCGAAGTTCTTCAAAGGTAAATGATTTATTGAATGTTTTTGCTGGTTTTTGTGAAAATGTTGCCTGGTGATGCTAACGCTAAATGATAATGCTAAATGCTAACGCTAAATGCTAAATGCTAGTTTTGCTATGGTAGAGAAGCATATTTTTGAAAATCTGAGATGACAGTGTTGTTAACAAAAGGCTAAGCATGAGAGCTAGCATATTGATTTCATTTCATTTGCGATTTTCATGAATAGTTCCGGCGCCGACAGAGATGGCCGCCTCGTTTCGCGTTCCTAGGAAACTATGCAGTTTTTTGTTTTTTTTACATGTTATTTCTTACATTAGTACCCCAGGTCATCTTAGGTTTCATTACATACAGTCGAGAAGAACTACTGAATATAAGATCAGCGTCAACTCACCATCAGTACGACCAAGAATATGTTTTCCGCGACGCGGATCCTGTGTTCTGCCTTACAAACAGGACAACGGAATGGATCGCATGCAGCGACCCAAGAAAACGACTCCGAAAAAGAGGGAAACGAGGCGGTCTTCTGGTCAGACTCCGAACAAGGGCACATCGCGCAACACTCCCCAGCATTCTTCTTGCCAATGTCCAGTCTCTTGACAACAAGGTTGATGAAATCCGAGCAAGGGTGGCATTCCAGAGGGACATCAGAGACTGCAACGTTCTCTGCTTCACGGAAACATGGCTCACTGGGAAGACGCTATCCGATGCGGTGCAGCCAACGGGTTTCTTCCCCCCCCCAAGCAGACACATCGATGGCTCTGAACAAACTTTATTTAACTCTTTGCAAACTGGAAACCATTTATCCGGAGGCTGCATTCATTGTAGCTGGGGATTTTAACAAAGCTAATCTGAAAACAAGACTCCCTAAATTTTATCAGCATATCGATTGCGCAACCAGGGGTGGTAAAACCTTGGATCATTGTTACTCTAACTTCCGCGACGCATATAAGGCCCTGCCCCGCCCCCTTTCGGAAAAGCTGACCACGACTCCATTTTGCTGATCCCTGCCTACAGGCAGAAACTCAAACAAGAGGCTCCCACGCTGAGGTCTGTCCAACGCTGGTCAGACCAAGCTGACTCCACACTCCAAGACTGCTTCCATCACATGGACTGGGACATGTTTCGTATTGCGTCAGATAAAAATATTGACGAATACGCTGATTCGGTGTGCGAGTTCATTAGAACGTGCGTCAAAGATGTCGTTCCCATAGCAACGATAAAAACATTCCCTAACCAGAAACCGTGGATTGATGGCAGCATTCTCGTGAAACTGAAAGCGCAAACCACTGCTTTTAATCAGGACAAGGTGTCTGGCAACATGGCCGAATACAAACAGTGCAGCTATTCCCTCCACAAGGCTATTAAACAAGCTAAGCGTCAGTACAGAGACAAAGTGGAATCTCAATTCAATGGCTCAGACACAAGAGGCATGTGGCAGGGTCTACAGTCAATCACGGACTACAAGAAGAAACCCCAGACTAAATAACTTTTTTGCCCGCTTTGAGGACAATACAGTGCCACTGACACGGCCTGCACCGAAAACATGCGGTCTCTCCTTCACTGCAGCCGAGGTGAGTAAGACATTTAAACGTGTTAACCCTCGCAAGGCTGCAGGCCCAGACAGCATCCCCAGCCGCGCCCTCAGAGCATGCGCAGACCAGCTGGCCGGTGTGTTTACGGACATATTCAATCAAATCAAATCAAATCTAATTTATTTATATAGCCCTTCGTACATCAGCTGATATCTCAAAGTGCTGTACAGAAACCCAGCCTAAAACCCCAAACAGCAAGCAATGCAGGTGTAGAAGCACGGTGGCTAGGAAAAACTCCCTAGAAAGGCCAAAACCTAGGAAGAAACGTAGAGAGGAACCAGGCTATGTGGGGTGGCCAGTCCTCTTCTGGCTGTGCCGGGTGGAGATTATAACAGAACATGGCCAAGATGTTCAAATGTTCATAAATGACCAGCATGGTCGAATAATAGTAAGGCAGAACAGTTGAAACTGGAGCAGCAGCATGGCCAGGTGGACTGGGGACAGCAAGGAGTCATCATGTCAGGTAGTCCTGGGGCATGGTCCTAGGGCTCAGGTCCTCCGAGAGAGAGAAAGAAAGAAGGAGAGAATTAGAGAACGCACACTTAGATTCACACAGGACACCGAATTAGGACAGGAGGGGTACTCCAGATATAACAAACTGACCCTAGCCCCCGACACAAACTACTGCAGCATAAATACTGGAGGCTGAGACAGGAGGGGACAGGAGACACTGTGGCCCCATCCGAGGACACCCCGGACAGGGCCAAACAGGAAGGATATAACCCCACCCACTTTGCCAAAGCACAGCCCCCACACCACTAGAGGGATATCTTCAACCACCAACTTACCATCCTGAGACAAGGCTGAGTATAGCCCACAAAGATCTCCGCCACGGCACAGCCCAAGTGGGGGCGCCAACCCAGACAGGATGACCACAACAGTGAATCAACCCACTCAGGTGACGCACCCCCTGCAGGGACAGCATGAGAGAGCCCCAGTAAGCCAGTGACTCAGCCCCTGTAATAGGGTCAATCCCTATACCAGTCTGCTGTTCCCACATGCTTCAAGAGGGCCACCATTGTTCCTGTTCCCAAGAAAGCTAAGGTAACTGAGATAAACGACTACCGCCCCGTAGCACTCACTTCCGTCATCATGAAGTGCTTTGAGAGACTAGTCAAGGACCATATCACCTCCACCCTACCTGACACCCTAGACCCACTCCAATTTGCTTACCGCCCAAATAGGTCCACAGACGATGCAATCTCAACCACACTGCACACTGCCCTAACCCACCTGGACAAGAGGAATACCTATGTGAGAATGCTGTTCATCGACTACAGCTCGGCATTCAACACCATAGTACCCTCCAAGCTCGTCATCAAGCTCGAGACCCTGGGTCTCGACCCCGCCCTGTGCAACTGGGTACTGGACTTCCTGACGGGCCGCCCCAGGTGGTGAGGGTAGGCAACAACATGTCCTCCCCGCTGATCCTCAACACGGGGCCCCACAAGGGTGCGTTCTGAGCCCTCTCCTGTACTCCCTGTTCACCCACGACTGCGTGGCCACGCACGCCTCCAACTCAATCATCAAGTTTGCGGACGACACAACAGTGGTAGGCTTGATTACCAACAACGACGAGACGGCCTACAGGGAGGAGGTGAGGGCCCTCGGAGTGTGGTGTCAGGAAAATAACCTCACACTCAACGTCAACAAAACTAAGGAGATGATTGTGTACTTCAGGAAACAGCAGAGGGAACACCCCCTATCCACATCGATGGAACAGTAGTGGAGAGGGTAGCAAGTTTTAAGTTCCTCGGCATACACATCACAGACAAACTGAATTGGTCCACTCACACTGACAGCGTCGTGAAGAAGGCGCAGCAGCGCCTCTTCAACCTCAGGAGGCTGAAGAAATTCGGCTTGTCACCAAAAGCACTCACAAACTTCTACAGATGCACAATCGAGAGCATCCTGGCGGGCTGTATCACCGCCTGGTACGGCAACTGCTCCGCCCTCAACCGTAAGGCTCTCCAGAGGGTAGTGAGGTCTGCACAACGCATCACCGGGGGCAAACTACCTGCCCTCCAGGACACCTACACCATCCGATGTTACAGGAAGGCCATAAAGATCATCAAGGACATCAACCACCCGAACCACTGCCTGTTCACCCCGCTATCATCCAGAAGGCGAGGTCAGTACAGGTGCATCAAAGCTGGGACCGAGAGACTGAAAAACAGCTTCTATCTCAAGGCCATCAGACTGTTAAACAGCCACCACTAACATTGAGTGGTTGCTGCCAACACACTGTCATTGACACTGACCCAACTCCAGCCACTTTAATAATGGGAATTGATGGGAAATGATGTAAATATATCACTAGCCACTTTAAACAATGCTACCTTATATAATGTTACTTACCCTACATTATTCATCTCATATGCATACGTATATACTGTACTCTACATCATCGACTGCATCCTTATGTAATACATGTATCACTAGCCACTTTAACTATGCCACTTTGTTTACTTTGTCTACATACTCATCTCATATGTATATACTGTACTCGATACCATCTACTGTATGCTGCTCTGTACCATCACTCATTCATATATCCTTATGTACATATTCTTTATCCCCTTACACTGTGTATAAGACAGTAGTTTTGGAATTGTTAGTTAGATTACTTGTTGGTTATCACTGCATTGTCGGAACTAGAAGCACAAGCATTTCGCTACACTCGCATTAACATCTGCTAACCATGTGTATGTGACAAATAAAATTTTATTTGATTTGATTTGATTTAATGGGCTTGACGTTGTAGTCATGATCCCGGATCCGGGTTGGCTCGACGCAAGAAGTTAAAAAAGTTTGAAATATACAATAAATGTCGTTCCACTTCATGATTGTGTCCCTTGTTGATTCTTCACAAAAAATACAGTTTTATATCTTTATGTTTGAAGCCTGAAATGTGGCAAAAGTTCGCAAAGTTCAAGGGGGCCGAATACTTTCGCAAGGCACTGTATATCCACAGTAAAACGAGTCCTATATCGACATAACCTGAAAGGTCACTCAGCAAGGAAGGAGCCACTGCTCCAAAACCGCCATAAAAAGCCAGACTACAGTTTGCAACTGTACTTTATAAATTTATACTTTTTATCAACTTTATAACTGCACATGGAGACAAAGATGGTACTTTTTGGAGAAATGTCCTCTGTTTTGATGAAACAAAAATGTAACTTTTTGGCCATAATGACCATCGTTATGTTTGAGGGAAAAAGGGGAGGCTTGCAAGCCGAAGAGCACCATCCCAACTGTGAAGCACGGGGGTGGCAGCATCATGTTGTGGGGGTCCTTTGCTGCAGGAGGGACTGGTGCACTTCACATAATAAATGGCATCATGAGGCAGGAAAATGATGTGGATATATTGAAGCAACATCTCAAGGCATCAGTCAGGAAGTCAAAGCAATGACCTCAAGCATACTTCCAAAGTTGTGGCAAAACGGCTTGAGGACAACAAAGTCAAGGTATTGGAGTGGCCATCGCAAACCCCTGCCCTCAATCCTATAGAACATGTGTGGGCAGCAAACAGCTGGAGGCAGGGCTTTCTCCTATTGAGCTCCATTTTTATGGAACGGTCTGCCTACCCATGTCAGAGACGCAGACTCTGTCTCAACCTTTAATCTTTACTGAAGACTCATCTCTTCAGTAGGTCATATGATTGCGTGTAATCTGGCCCAGGAGTGTGAAGGGGAACGGAAAGGCTCTGGAGCAATGAACCGCCCTTGCTGTCTCTGCCTGGCCGGTTACCCTCCCTCCACTGGGATTCTCTGCCTCTAAACCTATTACAGGGGCTGAGTCACTGGCTTACTGGTGCTCTGTCATGCCGTCTCTAGGAGGTGTGCGTCACTTGAGTGGGTTGTGTCACTGACGTGATCTTTCTTCCTGTTGGCGCCCCCCTCTGGTTCGTGCTGTGGGGGAGATCTTCATGGGTTATACTCAGCCTTCTCAGAGGATGGTAAGTTGGTTGATGAAGATATTCCTCTAGTGGTGTGGGGGCTGTGCTTTGGCAAAGTGTGTGGGGTTATATCCTGCCTGTTTGGCCCTGTCCGGGGGTGTCATCGGACGGGGCCACAGTGTCTCCTGACCCCTCCTGTCTCAGCCTCCAGTATTTGTGCTGCTGTAGTTTTTGTTTCGGGGGCTAGGGTCAGTCTGTTATATCTGGAGTATTTCTCATGTCTTATCCGGTGTCCTGTGTATAGTATGCTCCCTCTAATCCCCTCTCTCTCTTTTTCTCTTGCCCTCTTTTTCTCTCTCTCTTTCTCATCTTTCTCTCAGGGGACTTGAGCCCTAAGACCATGCCTCTGGACTACCTGGCATGATGACTCCTTGCTGTCCCCAGTCCACCTGGCCATGCTGCTGCTCCAGTTTCAACTGTTCTGCCTGCGGCTATGGAACCCTGACATGTTCATTGGACGTGCTACCTTGTTCCGGACCTGCTGTTTTCGACTCTCTCTCTTCCGCACATGCTGTCTCTAACTCTGAATGATCTACAATGAAAAGCCAACTGACATTTACTCCTGAGGCGGTGACCTGTTGCACCCTCTACAACCACTGTGATTATTATTATTTGACCCTGCTGGTCATCTATGAACGTTTGAACATCTTGACCGTGTTCTGTTATAATCTCCACCTGGCACAGCCAGAAGAGGACTGGCCACCCCTCTTAGCCTGGTTCCTCTCTAGGTTTATAATCTCCACCCGGCACAGCCAGAAGAGGACTGGCCACCCCTTTTAGCCTGGTTCCTCTCTAGGTTTATAATCTCCACCCGGCACAGCCAGAAGAGGACTTCTTAGGCCAATAATTCCCCTCATAGCCTGGTTCCTCTCTAGGTTTATAATCTCCACCTGGCACAGCCAGAAGAGGACTGGCCACCCCTCTTAGCCTGGTTCCTCTCTAGGTTTATAATCTCCACCCGGCACAGCCAGAAGAGGACTGGCCACCCCTTTTAGCCTGGTTCCTCTCTAGGTTTATAATCTCCACCCGGCACAGCCAGAAGAGGACTGGCCACCCCTCTTAGCCTGGTTCCTCTCTAGGTTTATAATCTCCACCCGGCACAGCCAGAAGAGGACTGGCCACCCCACATAGCCTGGTTCCTCTCTAGGTTTCTTCCCAGGTTTTGGCCTTTCTAGGGAGTTTTTCCTAGCCACCGTGCTTCTACACCTGCATTGCTTGCTGTCAGTTGTCTAGTGTGGGTATCCGTTGTCTAGTGTGTGTGTCAGTTGTCCAGCGTGTGTGTCAGTTGTCTAGTGTGTGTGTCAGTTGTCTAGTGTGTGTGTCAGTTGTCTAGTGTGTGTGTCAGTTGTCTAGAGTGTGTGTCAGTTGCCTAGTGTGTGTCAGTTGTCTAGTGTGTGTGTCAGTTGTCTAGAGTGTGTGTCAGTTGTCTAGTGTGTGTGTCAGTTGTCTAGAGTGTGTGTCAGTTGTCTAGTGTGTGTGTCAGTTGTCTAGTGTGTTTGTCAGTTGTCTAGAGTGTGTGTCAGTTGTCTAGTGTGTGTGTGTCAGTTGTCTAGTGTGTTTGTCAGTTGTCTAGAGTGTGTGTCAGTTGTCTAGAGTGTGTGTCAGTTGTCTAGTGTGTGTGTCAGTTGTCTAGAGTGTTTGTCAGTTGCCTAGTGTGTTTGTCAGTTGTCTAGTGTGTGACAGTTGTCTTGTGTGTTTGTCAGTTGTCTAGAGTGTGTGTCAGTTGTCTAGTGTGTGTGTCAGTTGTCTAGAGTGTGTGTGTTGTCTGTGTGTGTGTGTGTGTGTGTGTGTGTGTGTGTGTGTGTGTGTGTGTGTGTGTGTGTGTGTGTGTGTGTGTGTGTGTGTGTGTGTGTGTGTGTGTGTGTGTGTGTGCGTGTGTGTGTGTGTGATAGTGACCGATAATGCACTAGTGAGAGAGACCGTAATGGTTTGACCTTTTGTTAAACTTTTGTTAACCTTTGTAATTGTGTCCCCATTAAGACCTGCTGAGAATAGCAGCTGTAAAATCTTCCTTCATCCATGTTCAGAGTTTAATGCCGTCTTTTATGCTTCATCTCAACACTCCCATCATTATTTTAAATGTTGCTTCTGGCGTTAGTCCTTTCATGCACGCTGGCGCTTGTTGATTTGTTCGTGCATTACGTGTTCAAGGAAATAGCCACTTTGTCTGCGTTAGACGGGGTTGAAAATAAAGGCGTGCATATTTTTACAGACAACTTTAGTTATTTATTCAATCAACTTACAAGAACAAGATGAGCCCATATCTCTCTGTCCTGTAACAATACCATGGCATTAACGTGTCGAGAGATCAAGAACAAGATGAGCCCATATCTCTCTGTCCTGTAACAATACCATGGCATTAACGTGTTGAGAGATCAAGAACAAGATGAGCCCATATCTCTCTGTCCTGTAACAATACCATGGCATTAACGTGTTGAGAGGTCAAGATGTTGTGGTGGATTTTCACACACATGCCAAGAACTAGAGGTGGAACGAGGATAGTCTGCCAGACTCTCGTCTGGATATCACATGCTAGCTGACAACATGAAGGTGGGAGGAGGTGTGATAGAAAATGTGCTTTTCTATTTTTAACCAATTTCTATGTTCTATGTTTGTGCTTTTCTAAGAACCAATTGCTGTGGTCATGCAAGTGACTGGTTGAACGAATCCTCTCTATTAGAATTGATCTGCAATTTGGCAGTACGCCAAGATCCTTGTTTTGAGAACGAAAGATATCTCAGTTTCAAGGTCTCAGCTTAGAGAGAAGAAGCCTCGTGAGGTATGGGTCTGTCACATGTTATGAACCAGTATTGGTCTGTTATACGAATAAGGCTATTAAGGTTAATGATGAATTAATTAAGAATGATTTAGAATGATGAATACGCTCCCGGGTGGAGCTCCTGATCGAAATGTGCATTGAGTTGGTTGGAACCTCTCTAGCACGCTGATAACAAAGAATGAATTCATTTAAGATTGACTTTGAGTGTCCCTGTGTAGAATTTCCACAACAGAGGTTAGATAGAAACACACGCACACTGTAATGCATGGCCCATTTGGGGTTAGTTAAGGATATTCTTTGAAGATGTAGGGTTTCAGATGTTTTTGGAAGATGGACAGGGACTCTGCTGTCCTCGCTTTCACCATTAGGGTGCCAGGACAGAGAAGAGCTTAGACTGGGCTGGACCTTTTAATAGGGGTGGGAGGGTCAAGAAACCAGAGGTGGCAGAACGGAGTGCTCGGGTTGGGGTGTAGGGTTTGAGCATAGCCTGAAGGTAGGGAGGGGCAGTTCCTCTTGTTGCTCCGTAGTCAAGCATCATGGTCTTGTAGTGGATGCGAGCTTCGACTGGAAGCCAGTGGAGTGTGTGGAGAAGGGGGGTGACATGGGAGAACTTGGGAAGGTGTTAACACCAGGAGGGCTGCAGCGCTCTGGATAAGTTGCAGGGGTTCGATGGTACAAGCAGGGAGCCCAGCCAACAGCAAGTTGCAGTAGACGGAAGATGACAAGCGCCTGGATTAGGACCTGTGCCGCTTCCTGTGCGAGGGAAGGTCGCGCTCTATGGATGTTGTAGAGCATGAACCTACAGGAGTGAGTCACTGCTTTGATGTTTGCATTGGGTGTTGTCCACGGTCATGCCAAGGTTCTTGGCACTCTGGGATGGGGGCACGTGGAGTTGTCAACTGTCTTGGAGTGGGCAGGCCTTCCCCGGGAGGAAGAGCAGCTCTGTGTTTGTCGAGGTTGAGCTTGAGGTGGTGGGCTGACATCCAAGCTTATAGAGGCATGCAGAGATGCGTGTCAGAAGGGGGGGGACGGAGAAGAGTAGTTGGGTGTCTTCCGCATAGCAATGATAGGAGAGACCATGTGAGGATATGACGAGTGACTTGGTTTATAGACGGAAGATGAGAGGGCCTAGAACCGAACCCTGGGGGACACCAGTAGTGACAGTACGTGGTGCAGACACAGATCCTCTCCACGTCACCTGGTAGGAGCGGCCTGCCAACTAGGATGCAGTCCAAGAGTGTTTCAGAGCCTGAGACACCCAGCCTTGAGAGGGTGGAGAGGAAGATCTGATAGAGCCTGAGACATCCAGCCCTGTGAGGGTGGAGAGGAAGATCATATTGTTGAAGGCAGTGGATAGATTTAGGAGAATGAGAACAGAGGAGAGAGTGTCAGATCTGGCAGCGTGAAGAGCCTTTGTGACACAGAGAAGAGCAGTCTCGGTAGAGTACCCGTCTTGAAGCCTGACTGGTTAGTGTCAAGAAGATTGTTCTGTGAGAGAGCACGCTCAAGTGTTTAGGAAAGAAAAGAAAGAAAGGAAACCGGTCTGTAGTTTTTAACATTAAAGGAGTCAAGTGTTTCTTGAGGAGGGGAGCAACTAGGGCCCTTTTGAAATCAGAGACACAGCCAGTGGTCTTTGATTAGTTGACAAGGGAAGTGACAATGTCTTCAGAGATGGTCTGGAGAAGGGAGGAGGGGATGGAGTTGAGTTAGCAGGTTGTCAGGCAGCCAGACCTCACTAGTCACAGGATTTCATCTGGAGAGAGAGGGAGTAAAGAGTTCAAGGCGTAGGGTCGTTGTGTGGACTCGATAGGCTGAGTGAATGAGGAGCGGATGTCATCAACTTTCTTTTTCAAAGTGGTTGACAAAGTCGTCCACGGCGAGGAAGGAGAGAGGGGTGGAGTATTAAGGAGGGATGAGATGAGTTTCCTACGGTTAGAGGCAGAAGCTTAGTGATGTAACGTGGCTTTAGTAGTGGATACAGAGGAAGAGATGGTAGAGAGGAGGGAGTGAAAGGATGATAGGTCCTCCAGAAGTTTAGTTTTCCTCCATTTTTGGTAAGATGCCCACGGCCCTGTCCTGTAAGCTCGCAATAAGTCACTCAATCACGGAGCACGAAGGGAGGGGCTGAGCCGCCCGGGAGAAAAGGGGACAATGGGAGGTTGATGTCACCAAGTCTGAAAAGTGGTGAGCCATCTTAAGGAAATGAAATTACCAAGATGTCAAGTTTATTGAGGAACTTCACACCTGGTGAGCGATAGATGACAATAATGTTAAGTTTCATTGGACAAGTGACAGCGACAGCATGGAATTCAAATGAGGAGATGGACAGATGAGAGAGGGAGAAAAGAGAAAATCTCCAGTTAGGAGAAATGAGTAGCCCTGTGTCATCACCACGACGACCATATGTACTGTACTCTGACTATAAGAGAAAACATAGTCAGATGAAGAAAGAGCAGCTGGAGTAGCAGTGTTCTCTTGGGTGATCCATGTCTCCGTCAGGGCCAAAAAGAAGGGACTGAAGGGCAGCGTAGGCTGAGATGATCTTGACCACAGAGAGACAGTTACAAACGCTACCAGAGACCCGGAACTCTACATGAGTTGTGTGCGCAGGGTACACTCAATTAGAAGAGTTGCAGCATCTGTAAAGCCTACAGGGAGAGGAGCGAACAGGCATAGAAAACACAAACATAGTTGCCAAAGCTACAAAAGAGTAAAAATGAGATCATCAGAAAATAACTGGGTAAGATACTGAAGTGAGAGAGTCCTCAAACAACTCGGCAGAAAAACTGGGGAGAACCATCTTTGTTTCTGGCGATGGTCTTCGTTTTGTGACAAGACCACCGCTTACAGCTCTGCCTCTGAGAAAACGAGGGAGACTGAAGTACTAATACTAATTGCATATTTTGTCTTTCGAATGTGAGGAGCACACCTCCCGGTACTAATTGCTGATTGTCTAGGAGAGGAGAAACCACTCCCCCTCCAATGCAACCACTGATGACTTAACACAAGTCACAAATTGCCCCTTAATCCTGGTTGATGTGTCAACAACTATCTGCAAGTTATGAGCAGTCAACAGTTCACACACCAAATGCAGTAGGTTACTGGGAAGAGAGTCAACAGTTCACACACCAAATACAGTAGGCTACTGGGAAGAGAGTCAACAGTTCACACACCAAATACAGTAGGCTACTGGGAAGAGAGTCATCAGTTCACACACCTAATACAGTAGGCTACTGGGAAGAGAGTCAACAGTTCACACACCTAATACAGTAGGCTACTGGGAAGAGAGTCAACAGTTCACACACCTAATACAGTAGGCTACTGGGAAGAGAGTCAACAGTTCACACACCAAATACAGTAGGCTACTGGGAAGAGAGTCAACAGTTCACACACCTAATACAGTAGGCTACTGGGAAGAGAGTCAACAGTTCACACACCAAATACAGTAGGCTACTGGGAAGAGAGTCAACAGTTCACACACCAAATACAGTAGGCTACTGGGAAGAGAGTCAACAGTTCACACACCTAATACAGTAGACTACTGGGAAGAGAGTCAACAGTTCACACACCAAATACAGTAGGCTACTGGGAAGAGAGTCAACAGTTCACACACCAAATACAGTAGGCTACTGGGAAGAGAGTCAACAGTTCACACACCTAATACAGTAGGCTACTGGGAAGAGAGTCAACAGTTCACACACCAAATACAGTAGACTACTGGGAAGAGAGTCAACAGTTCACACACCTAATACAGTAGGCTACTGGGAAGAGAGTCAACAGTTCACACACCAAATACAGTAGGCTACTGGGAAGAGAGTCAACAGTTCACACACCTAATACAGTAGGCTACTGGGAAGAGAGTCAACAGTTCACACACCTAATACAGTAGGCTACTGGGAAGAGAGTCAACAGTTCACACACCTAATACAGTAGACTACTGGGAAGAGAGTCAACAGTTCACACACCTAATACAGTAGGCTACTGGGAAGAGAGTCAGCAGTTAAAGTAGACGGCCCTAGCTTGCAAAAATACAGTGCTAGACCACAACAGATAAGACAAAGTTGAGTCCTGGAGATAACAGGAGTCCTCTGGCTATATAATGATGAGACACACACATTACAGACAAGTACACACACATATACACACCCACACATAAATAATAAACACTTACATGGTTTTGGGAAGGAGGGGTTTTCTTTCCAAGAAGGATCTTACCCCGGGTTCGTCATTGAATTGGGCTGTCTCTGAATGGGTCCTCTTTGTGCCACAGAAAGATGCAGTAGTAATACTGCAATAATACCACTCTGCTATAGAGGGTTGTCAGGTGACGTACGACGCCTCCTGGCAGCCATGTTGGAAGAGCACAGCATCAATTCTTCCCGACAACAACAGCTGAGTGGCTATCCCCAAAGCTGCACATAACACTACCTGAAACTACTTCATTCTGTGTCGTATTTGGCTACTCTAACAAGACAGGAACGTTGAATATATATATATTTATATATATATATATATATATATATATATATATATATATATATATACATTATATATTATTATATATATTATTATATATATTACATTATATATTATTATATATATATTACATTATATATTATTATATATATATATATTACATTATATATTATATATATATATTACATTATATATTATTATATATATATATATATTACATTATATATTATTATATATATATATATATTACATTATATATTATTATATATATATATTACATTATATATTATTATATATATATATATTACATTATATATTATTATATATATATTACATTATATATTATTATATATATATATATTTTTTTTTTACAGATTACTGGCAATAATGCAACACCAAGGAGATAAGACTCAAGAACAGTCAGAAAAGCAAATAAACCTGAAACCAGACAGCTGTCAGTACACGGTCTGCTCTGATCATATAACCACTGGTCTGATTTCCAGTTTAGTTTAGCTGTTATGCTAACCAGGTGTTTACAACAAGACTAAGAAGCCAACATTAGCTAGATAGCTTGTAGTCTATATAGCATGAGTCTCTCATAAGCGCTTCGTCAGTTTCACATTTTGGGGAAGCTATTTTTTTTCCTACTTAAAAATGCAACTTCAATAAGGTACATAAGCTATCATCACCTATCATCATCACCTATCATCACCTATCATCATCACCTATCATCACCTATCGTCATCAGCTATCATCACCTATCATCATCACCTATCATCACCTATCGTCATCAGCTATCATCACCTATCATCACCTATCATCATCATCATCTATCATCACCTATCGTCATCATCTATCATCACCTATCATCACCTATCGTCATCACCTATCACCACATATCATCATCATCATCATCATCATCACCTATCATCACCCATCATCATCATCATCTATCATCACCTATCATCATCTATCATCACCTATCATCACCCATCGTCATCACCTATCACCACATATCATCATCATCATCATCATCATCATCACCTATCATCATCACCATCTATCATCATCATCTATCATCACCTATCATCATCATCACCTATCATCACCTCATATCATCATGTATCATCATCACCTATCATCATCATCATCACCTATCATCACCTATCATCATCACCTATCATCATCATCATCTATCATCACCTATCATCACCTGTCATCATCTATCATCATCATCATCATCATCTATCATCACCTATCGTCATCACCTATCATCACCTATCATCATCTATCATCATCATCATCATCTATCATCACCTATCGTCATCAGCTATCATCACCTATCATCATCACCTATCATCACCTATCATCACCCATCATCATCATCATCTATCATCACCTATCATCATCTATCATCACCTATCATCACCCATCGTCATCACACCATCATCATCACCTATCATCACCTAACACCATCATCATCATCCTATCACCTAATCATCTATCAACACCTATCATCACCTAACATCATCATCATCATCATCACCATCTATCATCATCATCTATCATCACCTATCATCATCATCACCTATCATCACCTATCATCATGTATCATCATCTATTATCTATCATCATCATCACCTATCGTTACCTATCATCATCACCTATCATCACCTATCATCATCATCAACCATCATCACCACCATCATCATCACCTATCATCATCATCACCTATCATCATGTATCATCATCACCTATCATCATCACATATCATCATGTATCATCATCACATATCATCATGTATCATCATCACCTATCGTCACCTATCATCATCACCTATCATCATCATCATCACCTATCATCACCTAACATTGTTTATCTTCATCACCTATCATCACCTATCATCAGCATCATCCCCTATCATCATCACCTATCATAATCATCTATCAACACCTATCATCACCTAACATCATGTGTCATCATCACCTATCATCAGCTATCACCATGTATCATCGTCATCTATTATCTATCATCATCATCATCATCATCACCTATCATCATCGCCTATCATCACCTATCATCATCTATCATCACCTATCATCATCAACACCATCATCATCACCTATCATCATCTATCATCACCTATCATCACCATCACCTATCATCACCTAACACCACCATCACCTATCATAATCATCTATCAACACCTATCATCACCTAACATCATGTGTCATCATCACCTATCATCACCTATCATCATGTATCATCATCTATTATCTATCATCATCATCACCTATCGTTACCTATCATCATCACCTATCATCACCTATCATCATCATCAACCATCATCACCACCATCATCATCACCTATCATCATCTATCATCACCTATCATATCCTATCATCATCATCATTACCTATCATCATCATCACCTATCATCATCGGCATCATCACCTATCATCATCATCTATCATCATCTATCATCATCAGCTATCATCATCATCACCTATCATCATCATCTATCATCATCTATCATCATCATCATCATCACCTATCATCATCATCTATCATCACCTATCATCATCATCTATCATCACCTATCATCATCAGCTATCATCATCTATCATCATCATCTATCATCATCATCACCTATCATCATCATCACCTATCATCATCATCTATCATCATCATCTATCATCATCATCACCTATCATCATCATCTATCATCATCATCATCACCCTCCTGTCTCAGCCTCCAGTATTTATGCTGCAGTAGTTTGTGTCGGGGGGCTAGGGTCAGTTTGTTATATCTGGAGTACTTCTCCTGACCTATTCGGTGTCCTGTGTGAATCTAAGTGTGCGTTCTCTAATTCTCTCCTTCTTTCTTTCTCTCTCTCGGAGGACCTAAGCCCTAGGACCATGCCCCAGGACTACCTGACATGATGACTCCTTGCTGTCCCCAGTCCACCTGGCCATGCTGCTGCTCCAGTTTCAACTGACCTGAGCCCTAGGACCATGCCCCAGGACTACCTGACATTTGACTCCTTGCTGTCCCCAGTCCACCTGGCCATGCTGCTGCTCCAGTTTCAACTGACCTGAGCCCTAGGACCATGCCCCAGGACTACCTGACATGATGACTCCTTGCTGTCCCCAGTCCACCTGGCCATGCTGCTGCTCCAGTTTCAACTGTTCTGCCTTACTATTATTTGACCATGCTGGTCATTTATGAACATTTGAACATCTTGGCCATGTTCTGTTATAATCTCCACCCGGCACAACCAGAAGAGGACGGGCCACCCCACAGATGCTCTCTCTAATTCTCTCTTTCTTTCTCTCTCTCGGAGGACCTGAGCCCAAAGACCGTGCCCCAGGACGACCTGACATGATGACTCCTTGCTGTCCCCAGTCCACCTGACTGTGCTGCTGCTCCAGTTTCAACTGTTCTGCCTTATTATTATTCGACCATGCTGGTCATTTATGAACATTTGAACATCTTGGCCATGTTCTGTTATAATCTCCACCCGGCACAGCCAGAAGAGGACTGGCAACCCTACATAGCCTGGTTCCTCTCTAGGTTTCTTCCTAGGATTTGGCCTTTCTAGGGAATTTTTCCTAGCCACCGTGCTTCTACACCTGCATTGCTTGCTGTTTGGGGTTTTAGGCTGGGTTTCTGTACAGCACTTTGAGATATCAGCTGATGTACGAAGGGCTATATAAATACATGTGATTTGATTAGATTTGATGTATCATCATCATCACCATCATCATCACCTATCATCATCTATCATCATCACCTATCATCATCATCACCTATCATCCTCACCTATCATCATCACCATCACCATCACCTATCATCATCATCATCATCATCATCATCATCATCATCATCATCATCATCATCATCTATCATCAACATCATCATCATCACCCAATATCATCATCATCATCATCATTTTACTGCCAACGCGGAGCCCCACTGGGCCTTCACGACTGGACTACCGACGTTATCTGCCCGAGGGAGTTATCCAACTGGCCCCTACGTCGCGACTTTACCAGAACGCCCATCTGCGGCCCGCTAATCGTTAGCTGTCTTATCGGCTGCTATCTGAATAGGTCTATCAGACAATTTGTCTTGGGTCACTATAACTATATCTATTTTTCCAATTGGATTGGTCCCCTCTACCACACGGAACCCCACTAATCTACCGAAGGAAACGCACGCTGTGGCTAAAAACAGACCTCCTCATCCTATGCTAGCTTGCTACCGATGGCCCGGCTAGCTGTCTGAATCGCCGTGACCCCAACCAACCTCACTACTCACTGGACCCTTATGATCACTCAACTAAGCATGCCTCTCCTTAATGCCAATATGCCTTGTCCATTGCTGTTCTGGTTAGTGTTTATTGGCTTATTTCACTGTAGAGCCTCTAGCCCTGCTTACTATACCTTATCCAACCTTTCAGTTCCACCACCCACACATGCGATGACATCACCTGGTTTCAATGATGTTTCTAGAGACTATATCTCTCTCATCATCACTCAATACCTAGGTTTACCTCCACTGTATTCACATCCTACCATAGCTTTGTCTGTACATTATACATTGATGCTATTTTATCGCCCCCAGAAACCTCCTTTTACTCTCTGTTCCAGAGGTTCTAGATGACCAATTCTTATTGCTTTTAGCCGTACCCTTATCCTAATCATCCTCTGTTTCTCTGGTGATGTAGAGGTGAATCCAGGCCCTGCAGTGCCTAGCTCCACTTCTATTCCCCAGGCGCTCTCTTTTGATGACTTCTTTAACCGTAATAGCCTTGGTTTCATGCATGTTAACATTAGAAGCCTCCTCCCTAAGTTTGTTCTATTCACTGCTTTAGCACACTCTGCCAACCTTAGGAAGACCACCAAAAATTCTGACATTTTCATCCCTAACTACAACATTTTCAGACAAGATAGAACGGCCAAAGGGGGCGATGTTGCAATATACTGCAGAGATAGCCTGCAGAGTCCTACTATCCAGGTCTGTACCCAAACAATTGAACGTCTACTTTTAAAAATCCAATTCTCTAAAAACAAGTCTCTCACCATTGCCGCCTGATATAGACCATCTGCTCCCAGCTGTGCTCTGGACACCATATGTGAACTGATTGCCCCCTATCTATCTTCAGAGCTTGTGCTGCTAGGCGACCTAAACTGGAACATGCTTAACACCCCGGCCATCCTACAATCTAAGCTTGATGCCCTCAATCTCACACAAATTATCAATGAACCTACCAGGTACCACCCCAAAGCCGTAAACACGGGCACCCTCATAAATATCATCCTAACTAACTCGCCCTCCAAATACACCTCTGCTGTTTTCAACCAAGATCTCAGTGATCACTGCCTCATTGCCTGCATCCGTAATGGGTCAGCGGTCAAACGACCTCCACTCATCACTGTCAAACGCTCTCTGAAACACTTCAGCGAGCAGGCCTTTCTAATCGACTTGGCCGGGGTATCCTGGAAGGATATTGATCTCATCCCGTCAGTAGAGGATACCTTGTTATTTTTTTAAATGCCTTCCACACCATCTTAAATAAGCATGCCCCATTCAAGAAATTTAGAACCAGGTACAGATACAGCCCTTGGTCCTCCCCAGACCTGACTGCCCTAGAAAAAGGAACATAGACAACCCACCCAACTCACTCCCTGACCATACTAAATCAAAGATATAACAAAGAACTAAGGTCAGAACGCGACAGTACACCCCCCCGCCAAAAGGTGCGGACTCCGGCCGCAAAACCTGAACCTATAGGGGAGGGTCTGGGTGGGTGTCTGTCCGCGATGGCGGCTCTGGCGCAGGACGTGGACCCCACTCCACCATAGTCTTTATCCGCCTCTTAACCCGCCTCCGTGGAGCCTTTCAAGTGGCGACCCTCACCGCCGACCTTGGACTAGGGACCCTAGCAACGGGTCCCGAATGGACGGGAGACTCCGGCAGCTCCGGAGTGACGGGCAATTCCGGCAGCACCGGAGTAACAGACGGCTCTGGCAGCTCCTGAAAGATCGGCGGCTCTGGCAGCTCCTGACTGGCGGGCGGCTCTGGCAGCTCCTGACTAGCGGGCGGCTCTGGCAGCTCAGGACAGACGGGCGGCTCTGGCAGCTCAGGACAGACGGGCAACTCTGGCAGCTCAGGACAGACGGGAGACTCTGGCAGCTCAGGACAGACGAGAGACTCTGGCAGCTCAGGACAGACGGGAGACTCTGGCAGCTCTGGACAGGCGGGACCTGTAGGGATGAGACGGAGAGACAGCCTGGTGCGGGGGGCTGCCACCTGAGGCCTGGTGCGTGGAGGAGGCACCGGACCGTGGAGGACTGTGGAGGCGCACTGGAGGTCTCGAGCACCGAGCCTGCACAACCCTACCTGGCTGGATACTCCCCGTAGCCAGGCTAGTGCGGCGAGGTGAAATAGACCGCACTGGGCTGTACTGGCAAAACGGGGACACCATGCATAGGGCTGGTGCCATGTACCCCGGCCTGAGGAGACTCACTGGAGACCAGATGCGCTGAGCCGGCTTCATGGCACCTGGCTCAATGCCCACTCTAGCCCAGCCGATACGAGGCATACCAGGCCAAACACAAAAACACCACATAGAAAAAGGAACATAGGCAACCCACCCAACTCACGCCACGACCATCCTAAAATAAAGACATAACAAAAGAACTAAGGTCAGAACGTGCACACTGCATTAAAGATAGGAAACACTGTCACCACCGATAAATCCAATATAATTGAGAATTTCAATACGCATTTTTCTACGGCTGGCCATGCTTTCCACCTGGCTACCCCGACCCCGGTCAACAGCACTGCACACCCCACATAAACTCGCCCAAGCTTTCCCCATTTCTCCTTCTCCCAAATCCAGTCAGCTGATGTCATGCTGATGTCATGCCATACAACTCTCCTTCCGTGGCCTCCAATTGCTCTTGAATATAAGTAAAACTAAATGCATGCTCTTCAACCGATCGCTGCCTGCACCTGCCCGCGTGTCCAACATCACTACTCTGGACGGCTTTGACTGCTTAGACTGTAAACTCTCCTTCCAGACTCACATCAAACATCTCCAATCCAAAGTTAAATCTAGAATTGGCTTCCTATTTCGCAACAAAGCATCCTTCACTCATGCTTCCAAACATACCCTTGTAAAACTGACCATCCTATCAATCCTCGACTTTGGCGATGTCATTTACAAAATAGCCTCCAATACCCTACTCAATAAATTGGATGCAGTCTATCACAGTGCCATCCCTTTTCTCACCAAAGCCCCATATACTACCCACCACTGTGTCCTGTATGCCCTCGTTAACTGGCCCTCGCTTCATACTCGTCGCCAAACCCACTGGCTCCAGGTCATCTACAAGACCCTGCTAGGTAAAGTCCCCCCTTATCACAGCTCGCTGGTCACCATAGCAGCACCCACC
>NC_068442.1:54561697-54581697 GCF_023373465.1 Oncorhynchus keta
CATACAGGAGGAGTACCCCCTCCCACCACCATACAGGAGGATGAGATGAGAGTACCCCCCTCCCACCACCATACAGGAGGATGAGATGAGAGTACCCCCCCCACCACCATACAGGAGGATGAGATGAGAGTACCCCCCTCCCACCACCATACAGGAGGATGAGATGAGAGTACCCCCTCCCACCACCATACAGGAGGATGAGATGAGAGTACCCCCTCCCACCACCATACAGGAGGATGAGATGAGAGTACCCCCTCCCACCACCATACAGGAGGATAGGGGAGAGTACCCCCCTCCCACCACCATACAGGAGGATGAGATGAGAGTACCCCCTCCCACCACCATACAGGAGGATGAGGTGAGAGTACCCCCTCCCACCACCATACAGGAGGATGAGATGAGAGTACCCCCTCCCACCACCATACAGGAGGATGAGATGAGAGTACCCCCTACCACCACCATACAGGAGGATGAGGTGAGAGTACCCCCCTCCCACCACCATACAGGAGGATGAGATGAGAGTACCCCCTCCCACCACCATACAGGAGGATGAGATGAGAGTACCCCCTCCCACCACCATACAGGAGGATGAGGTGAGAGTACCCCCTCCCACCACCATACAGGAGGATGAGATGAGAGTACCCCCTCCCACCACCATACAGGAGGATGAGATGAGAGTACCCCCTCCCACCACCATACAGGAGGATAGGGGAGAGTACCCCCTCCCACCACCATACAGGAGGATAGGGGAGAGTACCCCCTCCCCACCCCCCTCCCACCATACAGGAGGATGAGGGGAGAGTACCCCCTCCCACCACCATACAGGAGGATGAGATGAGAGTACCCCCTCCCACCACCATACAGGAGGATGAGATGAGAGTACCCCCTCCCACCACCATACAGGAGGATGAGATGAGAGTACCCCCTCCCACCACCATACAGGAGGATGAGATGAGAGTACCCCCTCCCACCACCATACAGGAGGATGAGATGAGAGTACCCCCTCCCACCACCATACAGGAGGATGAGATGAGAGTACCCCCTCCCACCACCATACAGGAGGATGAGATGAGAGTACCCCCTCCCACCACCATACAGGAGGATGAGATGAGAGTACCCCCTCCCACCACCATACAGGAGGATGAGATGAGAGTACCCCCCTCCACCATACAGGAGGATGAGATGAGAGTACCCCCTCCCACCACCATACAGGAGGATGAGGTGAGAGTACCCCCTCCACCATACAGGAGGATGAGATGAGAGTACCCCCCTCCCACCACCATACAGGAGGATGAGATGAGAGTACCCCCTCCCACCACCATACAGGAGGATGAGATGAGAGTACCCCCTCCCACCACCATACAGGAGGATGAGATGAGAGTACCCCCCTCCCACCACCATACAGGAGGATGAGATGAGAGTACCCCCTCCCACCACCATACAGGAGGATGAGGTGAGAGTACCCCCTCCCACCACCATACAGGAGGATGAGATGAGAGTACCCCCTCCCACCACCATACAGGAGGATGAGATGAGAGTACCCCCTCCCACCACCATACAGGAGGATGAGATGAGAGTACCCCCTCCCACCACCATACAGGAGGATGAGGTGAGAGTACCCCCCCCCCACCACCATACAGGAGGATGAGATGAGAGTACCCCCCTCCCACCACCATACAGGAGGATGAGATGAGAGTACCCCCTCCCACCACCATACAGGAGGATGAGATGAGAGTACCCCCTCCCACCACCATACAGGAGGATGAGATGAGAGTACCCCCTCCCACCACCATACAGGAGGATGAGATGAGAGTACCCCCCTCCCACCACCATACAGGAGGATGAGATGAGAGTACCCCCTCCCACCACCATACAGGAGGATGGGATGAGAGTACCCTCCCACCACCATACAGGAGGATAGGGAGAGTACCCCCCCCACCACCATACAGGAGGATAGGGGAGAGTACCCCCTCCCACCACCATACAGGAGGATGAGATGAGAGTACCCCCTACCACCACCATACAGGAGGATGAGGTGAGAGTACCCCCCTCCACCATACAGGAGGATGAGATGAGAGTACCCCCCCACCACCATACAGGAGGATGGGGAGAGTACCCCCTCCCACCACCATACAGGAGGATAGGGGAGAGTACCCCCTCCCACCACCATACAGGAGGATGAGATGAGAGTACCCCCTCCCACCACCATACAGGAGGATGAGGTGAGAGTACCCCCTCCCACCACCATACAGGAGGATGAGATGAGAGTACCCCCCCCACCACCATACAGGAGGATGAGGTGAGAGTACCCCCCCCCACCACCATACAGGAGGATGAGGTGAGAGTACCCCCTCCCACCACCATACAGGAGGATGAGGTGAGAGTACCCCCCTCCACCATACAGGAGGATGAGATGAGAGTACCCCCCTCCCACCACCATACAGGAGGATGAGATGAGAGTACCCCCTCCCACCACCATACAGGAGGATGAGGTGAGAGTACCCCCTCCCACCACCATACAGGAGGATGAGATGAGAGTACCCCCCTCCACCATACAGGAGGATGAGATGAGAGTACCCCCTCCCACCACCATACAGGAGGATGAGGTGAGAGTACCCCCCTCCCACCACTATACAGGAGGATGAGATGAGAGTACCCCCCTCCACCATACAGGAGGATGAGATGAGAGTACCCCCTCCACCATACAGGAGGATGAGATGAGAGTACCCCCCTCCCACCACCATACAGGAGGATGAGGTGAGAGTACCCCCTCCCACCACCATACAGGAGGATGAGGAGAGTAGAGGATGAGGTGAGAGTACCCTCCCACCACCATACAGGAGGATGAGATGAGAGTACCCCCTCCCCCACCATACAGGAGGATGAGATGAGAGTACCCCCTCCCACCACCATACAGGAGGATGAGATGAGAGTACCCCCTCCCACCACCATACAGGAGGATGAGATGAGAGTACCCCCTCCCACCACCATACAGGAGGATGAGATGAGAGTACCCCCTCCCACCACCATACAGGAGGATGAGATGAGAGTACCCCCTCCCACCACCATACAGGAGGATGAGATGAGAGTACCCCCCTCCCACCACCATACAGGAGGATGAGATGAGAGTACCCCCCTCCCACCACCATACAGGAGGATGAGATGAGAGTACCCCCCCCACCACCATACAGGAGGATGAGATGAGAGTACCCCCTCCCACCACCATACAGGAGGATGAGATGAGAGTACCCCCTCCCACCACCATACAGGAGGATGAGGTGAGAGTACCCCCTCCCACCACCATACAGGAGGATGAGATGAGAGTACCCCCTCCCACCACCATACAGGAGGATGAGATGAGAGTACCCCCTCCCACCACCATACAGGAGGATGAGATGAGAGTACCCCCCTCCCACCACCATACAGGAGGATGAGATGAGAGTACCCCCTCCCACCACCATACAGGAGGATGAGGGAGAGTACCCCCTCCCACCACCATACAGGAGGATGAGATGAGAGTACCCCCTCCCACCACCATACAGGAGGATGAGATGAGAGTACCCCCTCCCACCACCATACAGGAGGATGAGATGAGAGTACCCCCTCCCACCACCATACAGGAGGATGAGATGAGAGTACCCCCTCCCACCACCATACAGGAGGATGAGATGAGAGTACCCCCCTCCCACCACCATACAGGAGGATGAGATGAGAGTACCCCCTCCCACCACCATACAGGAGGATGAGATGAGAGTACCCCCTCCCACCACCATACAGGAGGATGAGATGAGAGTACCCCCCCCACCACCATACAGGAGGATGAGATGAGAGTACCCCCTCCCACCACCATACAGGAGGATGAGATGAGAGTACCCCCTCCCACCACCATACAGGAGGATGAGATGAGAGTACCCCCTCCCACCACCATACAGGAGGATGAGGTGAGAGTACCCCCTACCACCACCATACAGGAGGATGAGATGAGAGTACCCCCCCACCACCATACAGGAGGATGAGATGAGAGTACCCCCTCCCACCACCATACAGGAGGATGAGGTGAGAGTACCCCCCCACCACCATACAGGAGGATGAGATGAGAGTACCCCCTCCCACCACCATACAGGAGGATGAGATGAGAGTACCCCCTCCCACCACCATACAGGAGGATGAGATGAGAGTACCCCCTCCCACCACCATACAGGAGGATGAGGTGAGAGTACCCCCTCCCACCACCATACAGGAGGATGAGATGAGAGTACCCCCTCCCACCACCATACAGGAGGATGGGGAGAGTACCCCCCTCCCACCACCATACAGGAGGATGAGATGAGAGTACCCCCCTCCCACCACCATACAGGAGGATGAGATGAGAGTACCCCCTCCCACCACCATACAGGAGGATGAGATGAGAGTACCCCCTCCCACCACCATACAGGAGGATGAGATGAGAGTACCCCCTCCCACCACCATACAGGAGGATGAGGTGAGAGTACCCCCCCCCCACCACCATACAGGAGGATGAGATGAGAGTACCCCCTCCACCACCATACAGGAGGATGAGGTGAGAGTGGAGGATGAGGTGAGAGTACCCCCTCCCACCACCATACAGGAGGATGAGATGAGAGTACCCCCTCCCACCACCATACAGGAGGATGAGGTGAGAGTACCCCCCTCCCACCACCATACAGGAGGATGAGATGAGAGTACCCCCTCCACCACCATACAGGAGGATGAGATGAGAGTACCCCCTCCCACCACCATACAGGAGGATGAGGTGAGAGTACCCCCTCCCACCACCATACAGGAGGATGAGGTGAGAGTACCCCCCTCCCACCACCATACAGGAGGATGAGATGAGAGTACCCCCCTCCCACCACCATACAGGAGGATGAGATGAGAGTACCCCCTCCCACCACCATACAGGAGGATGAGATGAGAGTACCCCCTCCCACCACCATACAGGAGGATGAGATGAGAGTACCCCCCTCCCACCACCATACAGGAGGATGAGATGAGAGTACCCCCTCCCACCACCATACAGGAGGATGAGGTGAGAGTACCCCCTCCCACCACCATACAGGAGGATGAGATGAGAGTACCCCCTCCCACCACCATACAGGAGGATGAGGTGAGAGTACCCCCCCCCACCACCATACAGGAGGATGAGATGAGAGTACCCCCTCCCACCACCATACAGGAGGATGAGATGAGAGTACCCCCTCCCACCACCATACAGGAGGATGAGATGAGAGTACCCCCTCCCACCACCATACAGGAGGATGAGATGAGAGTACCCCCTCCCACCACCATACAGGAGGATGAGATGAGAGTACCCCCTCCCACCACCATACAGGAGGATGAGATGAGAGTACCCCCTCCCACCACCATACAGGAGGATGAGATGAGAGTACCCCCCCACCACCATACAGGAGGATGAGATGAGAGTACCCCCTCCCACCACCATACAGGAGGATGAGATGAGAGTACCCCCCTCCCACCACCATACAGGAGGATGAGATGAGAGTACCCCCCACCACCATACAGGAGGATGAGATGAGAGTACCCCCTCCCACCACCATACAGGAGGATGAGATGAGAGTACCCCCTCCCACCACCATACAGGAGGATGAGATGAGAGTACCCCCTCCCACCACCATACAGGAGGATGAGATGAGAGTACCCCCTCCCACCACCATACAGGAGGATGAGATGAGAGTACCCCCTACCACCACCATACAGGAGGATGAGATGAGAGTACCCCCCTCCCACCACCATACAGGAGGATGAGGTGAGAGTACCCCCCTCCCACCACCATACAGGAGGATGAGATGAGAGTACCCCCTCCCACCACCATACAGGAGGATGAGATGAGAGTACCCCCTCCCACCACCATACAGGAGGATGAGGTGAGAGTACCCCCTCCCCACCATACAGGAGGATGAGATGAGAGTACCCCCTCCCACCACCATACAGGAGGATGAGATGAGAGTACCCCCTCCCACCACCATACAGGAGGATGAGATGAGAGTACCCCCCTCCCACCACCATACAGGAGGATGAGATGAGAGTACCCCCCCCACCACCATACAGGAGGATGAGATGAGAGTACCCCCTCCCACCACCATACAGGAGGATGAGATGAGAGTACCCCCTCCCACCACCATACAGGAGGATGAGGTGAGAGTACCCCCTCCCACCACCATACAGGAGGATGAGATGAGAGTACCCCCTCCCACCACCATACAGGAGGATGAGATGAGAGTACCCCCTCCCACCACCATACAGGAGGATGAGATGAGAGTACCCCCTCCCACCACCATACAGGAGGATGAGGTGAGAGTACCCCCCCCACCACCATACAGGAGGATGAGATGAGAGTACCCCCTCCCACCACCATACAGGAGGATGAGATGAGAGTACCCCCTCCCACCACCATACAGGAGGATGAGATGAGAGTACCCCCTCCCACCACCATACAGGAGGATAGGGAGAGTACCCCCCTCCCACCACCATACAGGAGGATGAGATGAGAGTACCCCCTCCCACCACCATACAGGAGGATGAGATGAGAGTACCCCCTCCCACCACCATACAGGAGGATGAGATGAGAGTACCCCCTCCCACCACCATACAGGAGGATGAGATGAGAGTACCCCCTCCCACCACCATACAGGAGGATGAGATGAGAGTACCCCCTCCCACCACCATACAGGAGGATGAGATGAGAGTACCCCCTCCCACCACCATACAGGAGGATGAGATGAGAGTACCCCCTCCCACCACCATACAGGAGGATGAGGGAGAGTACCCCCCTCCCACCACCATACAGGAGGATGAGATGAGAGTACCCCCTCCCACCACCATACAGGAGGATGAGATGAGAGTACCCCCTCCCACCACCATACAGGAGGATGAGGTCCCCCTCCCACCACCATACAGGAGGATGAGGTGAGAGTACCCCCTCCCACCACCATACAGGAGGATGAGGTGAGAGTACCCCCTCCCACCACCATACAGGAGGATGAGATGAGAGTACCCCCTCCCACCACCATACAGGAGGATGAGATGAGAGTACCCCCTCCCACCACCATACAGGAGGATGAGATGAGAGTACCCCCTCCCACCACCATACAGGAGGATGAGATGAGAGTACCCCCCCCACCACCATACAGGAGGATGAGGTCCCACCACCATACAGGAGGATGAGGTGAGAGTACCCCCCACCACCATACAGGAGGATGAGGTGAGAGTACCCCCCACCACCATACAGGAGGATGAGGTGAGAGTACCCCCCACCACCATACAGGAGGATGAGATGAGAGTACCCCCCCCACCACCATACAGGAGGATGAGATGAGAGTACCCCCTCCCACCACCATACAGGAGGATGAGATGAGAGTACCCCCTCCCACCACCATACAGGAGGATGAGATGAGAGTACCCCCTCCCACCACCATACAGGAGGATGAGATGAGAGTACCCCCTCCCACCACCATACAGGAGGATGAGATGAGAGTACCCCCTCCCACCACCATACAGGAGGATGAGATGAGAGTACCCCCTCCCACCACCATACAGGAGGATGAGATGAGAGTACCCCCTCCCACCACCATACAGGAGGATGAGATGAGAGTACCCCCTCCCACCACCATACAGGAGGATGAGATGAGAGTACCCCCTCCCACCACCATACAGGAGGATGAGATGAGAGTACCCCCTCCCACCACCATACAGGAGGATGAGATGAGAGTACCCCCTCCCACCACCATACAGGAGGATGAGATGAGAGTACCCCCTCCCACCACCATACAGGAGGATGAGATGAGAGTACCCCCTCCCACCACCATACAGGAGGATGAGATGAGAGTACCCCCTCCCACCACCATACAGGAGGATGAGATGAGAGTACCCCCCTCCCACCACCATACAGGAGGATGAGGTGAGAGTACCCCCTCCCACCACCATACAGGAGGATGAGATGAGAGTACCCCCTCCCACCACCATACAGGAGGATGAGATGAGAGTACCCCCTCCCACCACCATACAGGAGGATAGGGGAGAGTACCCCCTCCCACCACCATACAGGAGGATGAGATGAGAGTACCCCCTCCCACCACCATACAGGAGGATGAGATGAGAGTACCCCCTCCCACCACCATACAGGAGGATGAGATGAGAGTACCCCCTCCCACCACCATACAGGAGGATGAGATGAGAGTACCCCCTCCCACCACCATACAGGAGGATGAGATGAGAGTACCCCCTCCCACCACCATACAGGAGGATGAGGTGAGAGTACCCCCCTCCCACCACCATACAGGAGGATGAGATGAGAGTACCCCCCCCCTCCCACCACCATACAGGAGGATGTACTCCAACCTGCCCCAGCTGTACTCCATCCTGCCCCAGCTGTACTCCATCCTGCCCCAGCTGTACTCCATCCTGCCCCAGCTGTACTCCATCCTGCCCCAGCTGTACTCCATCCTGCCCCAGCTGTACTCCATCCTGCCCCAGCTGTACTCCAACCTGCCCCAGCTGTACTCCATCCTGCCCCAGCTGTACTCCATCCTGCCCCAGCTGTACTCCAACCTGCCCCAGCTGTACTCCAACCTGCCCCAGCTGTACTCCATCCTGCCCCAGCTGTACTCCATCCTGCCCCAGCTGTACTCCAACCTGCCCCAGCTGTACTCCAACCTGCCCCAGCTGTACTCCATCCTGACCCAGCTGTACTCCAACCTGCCCCAGCTGTACTCCAACCTGCCCCAGCTGTACTCCATCACTGTTATGGGTCAACCTGCCCCAGCTGTACTCCAACCTGCCCCAGCTGTACTCCATCCTGCCCCAGCTGTACTCCATCACTGTTATGGGTCAACCTGCCCCAGCTGTACTCCATCCTGACCCAGCTGTACTCCAACCTGCCCCAGCTGTACTCCAACCTGCCCCAGCTGTACTCCATCCTGCCCCAGCTGTACTCCAACCTGCCCCAGCTGTACTCCAACCTGCCCCAGCTATACTCCAACCTGCCCCAGCTGTACTCCATCACTGTTATGGGTCAACCTGCCCCAGCTGTACTCCAACCTGCCCCAGCTGTACTCCAACCTGCCCCAGCTGTACTCCATCCTGCCCCAGCTGTACTCCATCCTGCCCCAGCTGTACTCCATCACTGTTATGGGTCAACCTGCCCCAGCTGTACTCCAACCTGCCCCAGCTGTACTCCAACCTGCCCCAGCTGTACTCCATCCTGCCCCAGCTGTACTCCATCCTGCCCCAGCTGTACTCCATCACTGTTATGGGTCAACCTGCCCCAGCTGTACTCCAACCTGCCCCAGCTGTACTCCATCCTGCCCCAGCTGTACTCCATCACTGTTATGGGTCAACCTGCCCCAGCTGTACTCCATCCTGACCCAGCTGTACTCCAACCTGCTCCAGCTGTACTCCATCCTGCCCCAGCTGTACTCCATCACTGTTATGGGTCAACCTGCCCCAGCTGTACTCCAACCTGCCCCAGCTGTACTCCATCCTGCCCCAGCTGTACTCCAACCTGCCCCAGCTATACTCCAACCTGCCCCAGCTGTACTCCATCACTGTTATGGGTCAACCTGCCCCAGCTGTACTCCAACCTGCCCCAGCTGTACTCCATCCTGCCCCAGCTGTACTCCAACCTGCCCCAGCTATACTCCAACCTGCCCCAGCTGTACTCCATCACTGTTATGGGTCAACCTGCCCCAGCTGTACTCCATCCTGCCCCAGCTGTACTCCAACCTGCCCCAGCTGTACTCCATCCTGCCCCAGCTGTACTCCATCCTGCCCCAGCTGTACTCCATCCTGCCCCAGCTGTACTCCAACCTGCCCCAGCTGTACTCCATCCTGCCCCAGCTGTACTCCATCCTGCCCCAGCTGTACTCCATCACTGTTATGGGTCAACCTGCCCCAGCTATACTCCATCCTGACCCAGCTGTACTCCATCCTGACCCAGCTGTACTCCAACCTGACCCAGCTGTACTCCAACCTGCCCCAGCTGTACTCCAACCTGACCCAGCTGTACTCCATCCTGCCCCAGCTGTACTCCAACCTGCCCCAGCTGTACTCCATCCTGCCCCAGCTGTACTCCATCCTGCCCCAGCTGTACTCCATCCTGCCCCAGCTGTACTCCAACCTGCCCCAGCTGTACTCCATCCTGCCCCAGCTGTACTCCATCCTGCCCCAGCTGTACTCCATCCTGACCCAGCTGTACTCCATCCTGCCCCAGGTGTACAGCATCACCGTGCTGAACAACTGGCTCCAGTTATCTTTTAACATTTTTTTGTGCCACATATCTGTAAAGTACCACAGTGTTCACAGTACCCACCATCATCCCTGTCCCCAAATCACCCAAAACAACCTGCCTTAATGACTTCAGACCCGTAACCCTGACTTCTGTGGCCATGAAAGCGTTTCAACGCCTAATCCTGCCTTCTTAAATCATGCACATCCCCATTGATCGACCTACAGTCTTCCTACAGAGCTGGTCGGTTGAAGATGCTGTTATCCTGGGACGTCACCACATACTGCATCACCTGGAGACACCTAACACCTAGACACTGAACACCTAGACACCTAACACCTAGACACCTACCACCTAACACCTAGACACCTAAGCACCTAACACCTAGGCACCTAACACCTGGACACCTAAGCACCTAACACCTAGGCACCTCACACTTAGGCACCTTACACCTAGACAGCTAACACCTAGACACCTAACACCTAGACACCTAACACCTAGACACCTAACCCCTAGACACCTAGACACCTAGGCACATAAATCAAATCAAATCAAATTTATTTATATAGCCCTTCGTACATCAGCTGATATCTCAAAGTGCTGTACAGAAACCCAGCCTAAAACCCCAAACAGCAAGCAATGCAGGTGTAGAAGCACGGTGGCTAGGAAAAACTCCCTAGAAAGGCCAAAACCTAGGAAGAAACCTAGACAGGAACCAGGCTATGTGGGGTGGCCAGTCCTCTTCTGGCTGTGACCGGGTGGAGATTATAATAGAACATGGCCAAGATGTTCAAATGTTCATAAATGACCAGCATGGTCGAATAATAGTAAGGCAGAACAGTTGAAACTGGAGCAGCAGCATGTCCAGGTGGACTGGGGACAGCAAGGAGTCATCATGGCAGGCAGTCCTGGGGCATGGTCCTAGGGCTCAGGTCAGACAGGATGACCACAACAGTGAATCAACCCACTCAGGTGACGCACCCCTTCCAGGGACGGCATGAGAGAGCCCCAGTAAGCCAGTGACTCAGCCCCTGTAATAGGGTTAGAGGCAGAGAATCACAGAGGGGAACCGGCCAGGCAGAGACAGCAAGGGCGGTTCGTTGCTCCAGAGCCTTTCCGTTCACCTTCCCACTCCTGGGCCAGACTACACTCAATCATATGACCCACTGAAGAGATGAGTCTTCAGTAAAGACTTAATGGTTGAGACCGAGTTTGCGTCTCTGACATGGGTAGGCAGACCGTTCCATAAAAATGGAGCTCTATAGTAGAAAGCCCTGCCTCCAGCTGTTTGCTTAGAAATTCTAGGGACAATTAGGAGGCCTGCGTCTTGTGACCGTACCGTACGTGTAGGTATGTACGGCAGGACCAAATCAGAGAGATAGGTAGGAGCAAGCCCATGTAATGCTTTATAGGTTAGCAGTAAAACCTTGAAATCAGCCCTTGCTTTGACAGGAAGCCAGTGCAGAGAGGCTAGCACTGGAGTAATATGATCACATTTTTGGTTCTAGTCAGGATTCTAGCAGCCGTATTTAGCAATAACTGAAGTTTATTCAGTGCTTTATCCGGGTAGCCGGAAAGTAGAGCATTGCAGTAGTCTAACCTAGAAGTGACAAAAGCATGGATTAATTTTTCTGCATCATTTTTGGACAGAAAGTTTCTGATCTTTGCAATGTTACGTAGATGGAAAAAAGCTGTCCTTGAAATGGTCTTGATATGTTCTTCAAAAGAGAGATCAGGGTCCAGAATAACGCCGAGGTCCTTCACAGTTTTATTTGAGACGACTGTACAACCATTAAGATTAATTGTCAGATTCAACAGAAGATCTCTTTGTTTCTTGGGACCTAGAACAAGCATCTCTGTTTTGTCCGGGTTTAATAGTAGAAAGTTTGCAGCCATCCACTTCCTTATGTCTGAAACACATGCTTCTAGCGAGGGCAATTTTGGGGCTTCACCATGTTGTGTGTCATCCGCATAGCAGTGAAAGTTAATATTATGTTTTCGAATAACATCCCCAAGAGGTAAAATATATAGTGAAAACAATTAGTGGTCCTAAAACGGAACCTTGAGGAACACCGAAATTTACAGTTGCTTTGTCAGAGGACAAACCATTCACAGAGACAAACTGATATCTTTCCGACAGATAAGATCTAAACCAGGCCAGAACATGTCCGTGTAGACCAATTTGGGTTTCCAATCTCTCCAAAAGAATGTGGTGATTGACGGTATCTAAAGCAGCACTAAAGTCTAGGAGCACGAGGACAGGTGCAGAACCTCGGTCTGACGCCATTAAAAGGTCATTTACCACCTTCACAAGTGCCGTCTCAGTGCTATGATGGGGTCTAAAACCAGACTGAAGCATTTCGTATACATTGTTTGTCTTCAGGAAGGCAGTGAGTTGCTGCGCAACAGCCTTCTCTAAAAATGTTGAGAGGAATGGAAGATTCGATATAGGCCGATAGTTTTTTATATTTTCTGGGTCAAGGTTGGGCTTTTTCAAGAGAGGCTTTATTACTGCCACTTTTAGTGAGTTTGGTGAACATCCGGTGGATAGAGAGCTGTTTATTATGTTCAACATAGGAGGGCCAAGCACAGGAAGCAGCTCTTTCAGTAGTTTAGTTGGAATAGGGTCCAGTATGCAGCTTGAAGGTTTAGAGGCCATGATAATTTTCATCATTGTGTCAAGAGATATAGTACTAAAACACTTGAGCGTCTCTCTTGATCCTAGGTCCTGGCAGAGTTGTGCAGACTCAGGACAACTGAGGTTTGGAGGAATACGCAGATTTAAAGAGGAGTCCGTAATTTGCTTTCTAATAATCATAATCTTTTCCTCAAAGAAGTTCATGAATTTATCACTGCTAAAGTGAAAGTCATCCTCTCTTGGGGAATGCTGCTTTTTAGTTAGCTTTGCGACAGTATCAAAAAGGAATTTCAGATTGTTCTTATTTTCCTCAATTAAGTTAGAAAAATAGGATGATCGAGCAGCAGTAAGGGCTCTTCGGTACTGCACGGTACTGTCTTTCCAAGCTAGTCGGAAGACTTCCAGTTTGGTGTGGCGCCATTTCCATTCCAATTTTGTGGAATCTTGCTTCAGAGCTCGGGTATTTTCTGTGTACCAGGGAGCTAGTTTCTTATGAGAAATGTTTTTAGTTTTTAGGGGTTCAACTGCATCTAGGGTATTGCGCAAGGTTAAATTGAATTCCTTAGTTAGGTGGTTAACTGATTTTTGTCCTCTGGCATCCTTGGGTAGACAGAGGGAATCTGGAAGGACATCATGGAATCTTTGTGTTGTCTGTGAATTTATAGCACGACTTTTGATGTTCCTTGGATGGGGTCTGAGCAGATTATTTGTTGCAATTGCAAATGTAATAAAATAGTGGTCCGATAGTCCAGGACTATGAGGAAAAACATTAAGATCCACAACATTTATTCCAAGGGACAAAACTCGGTCCAGCGTATGACTGTGACAGTGAGTGGGTCCAGAGACATGTTGGACAAAACCCACTGAGTCGATGATGGCTCCGAAAGCCTTTTGGAGTGGGTCTGTGGACTTTTCCATGTGAATATTAAAGTCACCAAAGATTAGAATATTATCTGCTATGACTACAAGGTCCGATAGCAATTCAGGGAACTCAGTGAGAAACGCTGTATATGGCCCAGGAGGCCTGTAAACAGTAGCTATAAAAAGTGATTGAGTAGGCTGCATAGATTTCATGACTAGAAGCTCAAAAGACGAAAACGTCATTTTTTTTTTGTAAATTGAAATTGGCTATCGTAAATGTTAGCAACACCTCCGCCTTTGCGGAATGCGCGGGGGATATGGTCACTAGTGTAGCCAGGAGGTGAGGCCTCATTTAAAACAGTAAATTCATCAGGCTTAAGCCATGTTTCAGTCAGGCCAATCACATCAAGATTATGATCAGTGATTAGTTCATTGACTATAATTGCCTTTGAAGTAAGGGATCTAACATTAAGTAGCCCTATTTTGAGATGTGAGTTATCATGATCTCTTTCAGTAATGACAGGAATGGAGGTGGTCTTTATCCTAGTGAGATTGCTAAGGCGAACACCGCCATGTTTAGTTTTGCCCAACCTAGGTCGAGGCACAGACACGGTCTCAATGGTGATAGCTGAGCTGACTACACTGACTGTGCTAGTGGCAGACTCCACTATGCTGGCAGGCTGGCTAACAGCCTGCTGCCTGGCCTGCACCCTATTTCATTGTGGAGCTAGAGGAGTCAGAGCCCTGTCTGTGTTGGTAGATAAGATGAGAGCACCCCTCCAGCTAGGATGGAGTCCGTCACTCCTCAGCAGGTCAGGCTTGGTCCTGTTTGTGGGTGAGTCCCAGAAAGAGTCCCAGAATTATCTACAAATTCTATCTTTTGGGAGGGGCAGAAAACAATTTTCAACCAGCGATTGAGTTGTGAGACTCTGCTGTAGAGCTCATCACTCCCCCTAACTGGGAGGGGGCCAGAGACAATTACTTGATGCCGACACATCTTTCTAGCTGATATGCACGCAGAAGCTATGTTGCGCTTGGTGATCTCTGACTGTTTCATCCTAACATCGTTGGTGCCGACGTGGATAACAATATCTCTATACTCTCTACACTCGCCAGTTTTAGCTTTAGCCAGCACCAACTTCAGATTAGCCTTAACGTCGGTAGCCCTGCCCCTGGTAAACAGTGTATGATCGCTGGATGATTCATTTTAAGTCTAATACTGCGGGCAATGGAGTCGCCAATGACTAGAGTTTTCCATTTGTCAGAGCTAATGGTGGGAAGCTTCGGCATCTCAGACCCCGTAACGGGAGGAGTAGAGACCAGAGAAGACTCGGTCTCTGACTCCGACTCGCTGCTAATGGGGAAAACCGGTTGAAAGTTTCTGTCTGCTGATTGAGCGACACCAGTTGAGCGTTCCTACAGCATTTCCTTCCAGAAACCGTGAGAAAGTTGTCCGGCTGCGGGGACTGTGCCAGGGGATTTATACTACTATCTGTACTTACTGGTGGCACAGACGCTGTTTCATCCTTTCCTACACTGAAATGACCCTTGCCTAACGATTGTGTCTGAAGCTGGGCTTGAAGCACAGCTATCCTCGCCGTAAGGCGAGCACAGCGGCTGCAATTAGAAGGCATCATGTTAATGTTACTACTTAGCTTCGGCTGTTGGAGGTCCTGACGAATCGTGTCCAGATAAAGAGTCCGGAGTGAAAAAGTTGAGGAAAAAATAAATAACTATATGAACGGTAATTAAAACCGTAAAGTTGTCAGGTAGCAAAATAGATTGGCAACAAAACGCACAGCAACTCGAAAACAAGCCTGCAAGTTGTGACCGGAAATGACGTAATCAGTGTCCAGATAAAGCGTCCGGAGTGAAATATATATAACATAACACCTAGGCACATAACACCTAATTTACATTACATTTACATTTAAGTCATTTAGCAGACGCTCTTATCCAGAGCGACTTACAAATTTGTGCATTCACCTTATGACATCCAGTAGAACAGCCACTTTACAATAGTGCATCTAAACCTTTTAAGGGGGAGGGGGGTGAGAAGGATTACTTATCCTATCCTAGGTATTCCTTAAAGAGGTGGGGTTTCAGGTGTCTCCGGAAGGTGGTGATTGACTCCGCTGTCCTGGCGTCGTGAGGGAGTGTGTTCCACCATTGGGGAGCCAGAGCAGCGAACAGTTTTGACTGGGCTGAGAGGGAACTGTACTTCCTCAGTGGTAGGGAGGCGAGCAGGCCAGAGGTGGATGAACGCAGTGCTCTTGTTTGGGTGTAGGGCCTGATCAGAGCCTGGAGGTACTGAGGTGCCGTTCCCCTCACAGCTCCGTAGGCAAGCACCATGGTCTTGTAGCGGATGCGAGCTTCAACTGGAAGACAGTGGAGAGAGCGGAGGAGCGGGGTGACGTGAGAGAACTTGGGAAGGTTGAACACCAGACGGGCTGCGGCGTTCTGGATGAGTTGTAGGGGTTTAATGGCACAGGCAGGGAGCCCAGCCAACAGCGAGTTGCAGTAATCCAGACGGGAGATGACAAGTGCCTGGATTAGGACCTGCGCCGCTTCCTGTGTGAGGCAGGGTCGTACTCTGCGGATGTTGTAGAGCATGAACCTACAGGAACGGGCCACCGCCTTGATGTTAGTTGAGAACGACAGGGTGTTGTCCAGGATCACGCCAAGGTTCTTAGCGCTCTGGGAGGAGGACACAATGGAGTTGTCAACCGTGATGGCGAGATCATGGAACGGGCAGTCCTTCCCGGGAGGAAGAGCAGCTCCGTCTTGCCGAGGTTCAGCTTGAGGTGGTGATCCGTCATCCACACAGATATGTCTGCCAGACATGCAGAGATGCGATTCGCCACCTGGTCATCAGAAGGGGGAAAGGAGAAGATTAATTGTGTGTCGTCTGCATAGCAATGATAGGAGAGACCATGTGAGGTTATGACAGAGCCAAGTGACTTGGTGTATAGCGAGAATAGGAGAGGACCTAGAACAGAGCCCTGGGGGACACCAGTGGTGAGAGCGCGTGGTGAGGAGACAGATTCTCGCCACGCCACCTGGTAGGAGCGACCTGTCAGGTAGGACGCAATCCAAGCGTGGGCCGCGCCGGAGATGCCCAACTCGGAGAGGGTGGAGAGGAGGATCTGATGGTTCACAGTATCGAAGGCAGCCGATAGGTCTAGAAGGATGAGAGCAGAGGAGAGAGAGTTAGCTTTAGCAGTGCGGAGCGCCTCCGTGATACAGAGAAGAGCAGTCTCAGTTGAATGACTAGTCTTGAAACCTGACTGATTTGGATCAAGAAGGTCATTCTGAGAGAGATAGCGGGAGAGCTGGCCAAGGACGGCACGTTCAAGAGTTTTGGAGAGAAAAGAAAGAAGGGATACTGGTCTGTAGTTGTTGACATCGGAGGGATCGAGTGTAGGTTTTTTCAGAAGGGGTGCAACTCTCGCTCTCTTGAAGACGGAAGGGACGTAGCCAGCGGTCAGGGATGAGTTGATGAGCGAGGTGAGGTAAGGGAGAAGGTCTCCGGAAATGGTCTGGAGAAGAGAGGAGGGGATAGGGTCGAGCGGGCAGGTTGTTGGGCGGCCGGCCGTCACAAGACGCGAGATTTCATCTGGAGAGAGAGGGGAGAAAGAGGTCAGAGCACAGGGTAGGGCAGTGTGAGCAGAACCAGCGGTGTCGTTTGACTTAGCAAACGAGGATCGGATGTCGTCGACCTTCTTTTCAAAATGGTTGACGAAGTCATCTGCAGAGAGGGAGGAGGGGGGAGGGGGAGGAGGATTCAGGAGGGAGGAGAAGGTGGCAAAGAGCTTCCTAGGGTTAGAGGCAGATGCTTGGAATTTAGAGTGGTAGAAAGTGGCTTTTGCAGCAGAGACAGAGGAGGAAAATGTAGAGAGGAGGGAGCGAAAGGATGCCAGGTCCGCAGGGAGGCGAGTTTTCCTCCATTTCCGCTCGGCTGCCCGGAGCCCTGTTCTGTGAGCTCGCAATGAGTCGTCGAGCCACGGAGCGGGAGGGGAGGACCGAGCCGGCCTGGAAGATAGGGGACATAGAGAGTCAAAGGATGCAGAAAGGGAGGAGAGGAGGGTTGAGGAGGCAGAATCAGGAGATAGGTTGGAGAAGGTTTGAGCAGAGGGAAGAGATGATAGGATGGAAGAGGAGAGAGTAGCGGGGAGAGAGAGCGAAGGTTGGGACGGCGCGATACCATCCGAGTAGGGGCAGTGTGGGAAGTGTTGGATGAGAGCGAGAGGGAAAAGGATACAAGGTAGTGGTCGGAGACTTGGAGGGGAGTTGCAATGTGGTTAGTGGAAGAACAGCATCTAGTAAAGATGAGGTCGAGCGTATTGCCTGCCTTGTGAGTAGGGGGAAGGTGAGAGGGTGAGGTCAAAAGAGGAAAGGAGTGGAAAGAAGGAGGCAGAGAGGAATGAGTCAAAGGTAGACGTGGGGAGGTTAAAGTCGCCCAGAACTGTGAGAGGTGAGCCGTCCTCAGGAAAGGAGCTTATCAAGGCATCAAGCTCATTGATGAACTCTCCGAGGGGACCTGGAGGGCGATAAATGATAAGGATGTTAAGCTTGAAAGGGCTGGTAACTGTGACAGCATGAAATTCAAAGGAGGCGATAGACAGATGGGTAAGGGGAGAAAGGGAGAATGACCACTTGGGAGAGATGAGGATCCCGGTGCCACCACCCCGCTGACCAGAAGCTCTCGGGGTGTGCGAGAACACGTGGGCGGACGAAGATAGAGCAGTAGGAGTAGCAGTGTTATCTGTGGTGATCCATGTTTCCGTCAGTGCCAAGAAGTCGAGGGACTGGAGGGAGGCATAGGCTGAGATGAACTCTGCCTTGTTGGCCGCAGATCGGCAGTTCCAGAGGCTACCGGAGACCTGGAACTCCACGTGGGTCGTGCGCTGGGACCACCAGATTAGGTGGCCGCGGCCACGCGGTGTGGAGCGTTTGTATGGTCTGTGCAGAGAGGAGATAACAGGGATAGACAGACACATAGTTGACAGGCTACAGAAGAGGCTACGCTAATGCAAGGAGATTGAATGACAAGTGGACTACACGTCTCGAATGTTCAGAAAGTTAAGCTTACATAGCAAGAATCTTATTGACTAAAATGATTAAAATGATACAGTACTGCTGAAGTAGGCTAGCTGGCAGTGGCTGCGTTGTTGACTTTGTAGGCTAGCTGGCAGTGGCTGCGTTGTTGACACTACACTAATCAAGTCGTTCCGTTGAGTGTAATAGTTTCTACAGTGCTGCTATTCGGGGCTAGCTGGCTAGCTAGCAGTGTTGATTACGTTATGTTGCGTTAAAAGAACGACAATAGCTGGCTAGCTAACCTAGAAAATCGCTCTAGACTACACAATTATCTTTGATACACAGACGGCTATGTAGCTAGCTATGTAGCTAGCTACGATCAAACAAATCAAACCGTTGTGCTGTAATGAAATGAAATGAAAATGTGATACTACCTGTGGAGCGAAGCGGAATGCGACCGGGTTGTTGAGTGCGGAAGTTCTATTCAGTAGACGTTGGCTAGCTGTTGGCTAGCTAGCAGTGTCTCCTACGTTAAGGACGACAAATAGCTGGCTAGCTAACCTCGGTAAATTAAGATAATCACTCTTAAGCCTACACGCTCTACACTACACAATTATCTTGGATACGAAGACAGCAAAGACAACTATGTAGCTAGCTAACACTACACTAATCAAGTCGTTCAGTTGAGTGTAATAGTTTCTACAGTGCTGCTATTCGGTAGACGGTGGACGTTTGCTAGCTAGCTAGCTGCTGGGCAGATAGCAGTGTAGACTACGTTAGGACGACGAAATACGAAGTTGCAATAGAAGTGCTGACTGTTTCACTTTGTTGTCCTCTTTCTTTTCCTTTTTCTTCTTCTTTTTCTTTTTTTCCTTTTTCTTCTGTCCTTCTTTTGTCCTTATTTTGTCTTCCTTTCTTCTGTTAACTAGATATTTTTTGTTGTTATTCTTTGTAAGCTAGCTAGCTTCTTCCATGAGAGTCCCTAGCAACTGCTTAGCAACAAGTAAACAATTCTGCTAGCAATTCAGCTAGCTAAGATAACTGTACAATTTTATGAAAAATAGTTAATTTTTCAAAAGCCTGTCTTTTTTGGTTTGTTCCTTGTTTTGTCTTCTATTGAGTCTTGCAGTTTTCTCTTGATTTTTTCGATGTACTTCACTCTAAAAAACATTTAAATCTCATTATATACAGGAGCTC
>NC_068442.1:54584197-54586697 GCF_023373465.1 Oncorhynchus keta
ACTCTGTACAGGCGGGAGACTCTAGCAACTCTGTACAGGCGGGAGACTCTAGCAACTCTGGACAGGCGGGAGACTCTAGCAACTCTGGACAGGCGGGAGACTCTAGCAACTCTGGACAGGCGGGAGACTCTAGCAACTCTGGACAGGCGGGAGACTCTAGCAACTCTGGACAGGCGGGAGACTCTAGCAACTCTGGACAGGCGGGAGACTCTAGCAACTCTGGACAGGCGGGAGACTCTAGCAACTCTGTACAGGCGGGAGTCTCTAGCAGCTCTGGACAGATGAGGCGCACTGTAGGCCTGGTGCGTGGTGCCGGCACTGGTGGTACTGGGCCGAGGACACACACCTCAGGGCGAGTGCGGGAAGGAGAAACAGGGCGTACTGGCCTCTGGACATGCACAGGAAGCCTGGTGCGGTGGGCTGCCACCGGAGGGCTGGTGCGTGTAGGTGGCACTGGATAGACCGGACCGTGCAGGTGCACTGGAGCTCTTGAGCACCGAGCCTGCCCAACCTTACCTGGCTCGATGCCCACTCTAGCCCGGCCGATACCAGGAGCGCACCGGGCTATGCATCCGCACTGGAGACACCGTGCACTCCACAGCATAACACTGTGCCTGCCCGGTCTCTCTCGCCCCCCGGTAAGCACAGGAAGTTGGCGCATGTCTTCTACCTGGCTTCGCCATACTCCCTGTGTGCCTCCCCAATAATTTTTTTGGGCTGACTCTCGGGCTTCCTACCGCGCCACCGTGCTCGTTTCGCCAACCTCATTCTCCTGTAACCCTCCTCGCACTGCTCCAGCAAATCCCAGGCGGGCTCCGGCACTCTCCCTGGGTCGACCGCCCACCTGTCTATCTCTTCCCAAGTTGTATAGTCCAGATTCTGCTCCCATGTCCAGAAATCCTGACATCGCTGCCTCTCCTGCCCGTTACCACGCTGCTTGGTCCTGTTGTGGTGGGTGGTTCTGTAACGGCTTTCTTCCGTTGAAGGAGAGGACCAAAGCGCAGCGTGGTTAGTGTTCATCTTATTTAATAATAATCCAAACTGAACACTTCAAATTACAAAACAACAAAGTGAAAATCCAAACAGTTCTGTCTGGTGCATAGACACAAAGACTGAAAATAACCACCCACAAAACACAAAGGAAAACAGGCTACCTAAATATGGTTCCCAATCAGAGAGAATGACAAACACCTGCCTCTGATTGAGAACCATATCAGGCCAAACAACAAACCCATAATAATAATATAATAATAATAATATAATAATAAATAATAATAATAATATAATAATACATAATAATATAATAATAAATAATACTAATAATATAATAATACATAATAAATAATAATAGTATAATAAATAATAATAATCATAATAATAAATAATAATAATATAAATAATAATAATAATAATAATAATAATAATATAAATAATAATGACAATAAATAATAATAATAATATAAATAATAATAATAATAATAATAATAATAATAAATAGTAATCATATAAATAATAATAATAATAATAATAATAATAATAATAATCTAATAGTAATAATTATCTAATAATGATCTGTTTTCCCAGTAATTGTTAATAATATTTATCTCTGTGGATCTAAAGTTCATTGTCATCTTGCTGCAAGCCTCTTTCAGGACATCCACCTCTCCCTGGAAGAACTGAACGTTGTTGTTAATGTCCTGGACTCTTATTTTGTTTTCGACAAAAGCCTTGAAGCTTTTTTTCCTGTAACAACTGCTTGCAGACATCTTTTTATTTATTTAAATGAAGCTTGGCTGGTATGTGAAGCTAAGTGAAGCTGGCTACCTTTAGAAAACCCTGAGAAGATCTAGCTTGCTTCGTAGGATACCGCTCTGGATTGGAAATTGAGATTCCAAATTATTACAGCAATTGTGACGACCTATATGAACATGCTTTATATGATTACATAAGACGAAACGTATAGTTACAGTAGCCTCAAAATATGACCATGGATGTTTTATTAATTTTAAGATTTCTAAAATATATTTTCTTTACCTTTAGGTAAAAGTAATATTGAATTGCATTTGGTTGACAGCGCAACCAAATATCAACATTTAAAGGAGATGTGCTGTATATCTACTGCTTGGAGAGTACCATTTTAGCTTAAAGTTTTTTAATGAGAGACAATGAAGACATGAATCCAACATATCATTTGTTTTAAAACTTGTCGACAAGTTAACTGGCTATTTTCTTTGAGTTTCAAAAGTGATATGAAATTGTGTTTGGTTGTCAACGCAACCGTATATAAACATTTGAATGAGATGTATCTTCTGCTTCCATCTTTGCCACTGACTTAGTCTGGCTTTAATTCCAGTTATTAATTAAAGCCATAATTCAATTAATAATGAATATGTTGGATTCACGTCTCAACCAATCGTCAACGTTTAAAGACTAGGACTAAATCAAATCCGACCGTACGTAAAAGGTTTGTCTTGGTTGAAAATGGGTTACCGTGACAACA
>NC_068442.1:54591697-54609197 GCF_023373465.1 Oncorhynchus keta
CAGGGTCCAGGATACAGGGTCCAGGGCACAGGACACAGGACACAGGGTCCAGGATACAGGGCACAGGACACAGGACACAGGACACAGGGTCCAGGATACAGGGTCCAGGACACAGGGCTCAGGACACAGGATACTTAGCCCTGGCACCATAGAAAATATGGTACCATTGGGACTCACAGAGAAATTGTAGGCTGCTCTATGTGTGGGTGGATAGAGCTCTACGTGTGGGTGGATAGAGCTCTACGTGTGGGTGGATTGGAGCTCTACGTGTGGGTGGATAGAGCTCTACGTGTGGGTGGATAGAGCTCTACGTGTGGGTGGAGCTCTACGTGTGGGTGGATTGGAGCTCTACGTGTGGGTGGATTGGAGCTCTATGTGTGGGTGGATAGGAGTTCTACGTGTGGGTGGATTGGAGCTCTACGTGTGGGTGGATTGGAGCTCTACATGTGGGTGGATAGGAGCTCTACGTTTGGGTGGATAGGAGCTCTACGTATGGGTGGATAGGAGTTCTATGTATGGGTGGATAGGAGCTCTACATTTGGTGGATAGGATTTCTATGTGTGGGTGGATAGGAGTTTTACATTTGGTGGATAGGATTTCTATGTGTGGGTGGATAGGAGTTCTATGTGTGGGTGGATAGAGCTCTACGTGTGGGTGGATAGGATCTCTACGTGTGGGTGGATAGGATCTCTACGTGTGGGTGGATAGGATCTCTACGTGTGGGTGGATAGAGCTCTACGTGTGGGTGGATAGGATCTCTACGTGTGGGTGGATAGAGCTCTACGTGTGGGTGGATAGAGCTCTACGTGTGGGTTGATAGAGCTCTATGTGTGGGTTGATAGAGCTCTATGTGTGGGTGGATAGAGCTCTACGTCTGGGTGGATAGAGCTCTACGTGTGGGTGGATAGGATCTCTACGTGTGGGTGGATAGAGCTCTACGTGTGGGTGGATAGGATCTCTACGTGTGGGTGGATAGGATCTCTACGTGTGGGTGGATAGGATCTCTACGTGTGGGTGGATAGGATCTCTACGTGTGGGTGGATAGAGCTCTACGTGTGGGTGGATAGGATCTCTACGTGTGGGTGGATAGAGCTCTACGTGTGGGTTGATAGAGCTCTATGTGTGGGTGGATAGAGCTCTACGTCTGGGTGGATAGAGCTCTACGTGTGGGTGGATAGGATCTCTACGTGTGGGTGGATAGAGCTCTACGTGTGGGTGGATAGAGCTCTACGTGTGGGTGGATAGGATCTCTACGTGTGGGTGGATAGAGCTCTACGTGTGGGTGGATAGAGCTCTACGTGTGGGTGGATAGGATCTCTACGTGTGGGTGGATAGAGCTCTACGTGTCAGTGGATCTCACTGTGGATGGGACACATCCACAGTGAATAGGACTGGATCTGTGGTTGATATAATAGTTTCATTGTTAGATGTTGTTCTCTTACCAGCTGTCTGTTTTTGGATTCATATGAACATGTATCTCCAACACCACCTTTGAAGTCTACCAGCTAGCTACCGGTCAAAGACTCAAATTCCATTTCCTGTTTTGCTAGAGAGAGCAACATGATGGAAGGCTGTTAGAACATTGTAAGTAAGAACACATTGTTATTTCCAATGACGGCCTACCCTGGCCAAACCCGGACGGCGCTGGGCCAATTGTACGCAGCCCTTATGGACTCCCAATCACGGCCTGTTGTGGTACAGCCTGGAATCTAACCAGGGTTTGTAGTGACGCCTCCAGCACTGAGATGCAGTGCCTTAGACCCTGGCCCCACTCGGGAGTCCTCCAAGTGTCCCCCCCCTACTGTTACAATAGCTGTTAATCGTGTAGTTTGGTAACTAAACCCATTGACATGGATTCAATAATGACCTAATCATTACTGACTAATCCCATGGGCTGGGTTTCATTCATTACTTACTAATCCCATGGGCCGGGTTTCAATCATTACTGACTAATCCCATGGGCCGGGTTTCAATCATTACTGACTAATCACATGGGCCGGGTTTCAATCATTACTGACTAATCCCATGGGCCGGGTTTCAATCATTACTGACTAATCCCATGGGTCGAGTTTCAATCATTACTGACTAATCACATGGGCCGAGTTTCAATCATTACTGACTAGTCCCATGGGCCGGTTTCAATCATTACTGACTAATCCCATGGGCCGAGTTTCAATCATTACTGACTAATCACATGGGCCGGGTTTCAATCATTACTGACTAATCCCATGGGCCGAGTTTCAATCATTACTGACTAATCCCATGGGCCGAGTTTCAATCATTACTGACTAATCCCATGGGCCGAGTTTCAATCATTACTGACTAATCCCATGGGCCGAGTTTCAATCATTACTGACTAATCCCATGGGCTGGGTGTCAATCATTACTGACTAATCCCATGGGCCGAGTTTCAATCATTATTCAAACCAATTCAAAGAAAGTTCAAAGTAAACAATTCCTTTGTACCATATGGTCAGGATTTAAACCAATATTTTTGTAGGGTGGCCGTGGTTTTGCAACATATAATAACATTACCCACACGTAATATCCAAGAACGACATGTCTTCAAGATGCCGATCTTTGACTAGCCATCGGGATATGATAATTGCGTGTGTGTGTGTGTGTGTGTGTGTGTGTGTGTGTGTGTGTGTGTGTGTGTGTGTGTGTGTGTGTGTGTGTGTGTGTGTGTGTGTGTGTGTGTGTGTGTGTGTGTGTGTGTGTGTGTGTGTGTGTGTGTGTGTGTGTGTGTGAGCAAATGGAGTTAGTTCGTATCACCATTCTGTTACAGTATTTAGCCGTCTCGTGGCTTGGGGATAGAAGCTGTTCAAGAGCCTGTTGGTGTCGGGCCTCCCTTTCACACCACCTGATATAGAGGTCCCTGTGATGTACTGGGCTGTCCTCACCACCCTCTGATATAGAGGTCCCTGGATGGCAGGGAGCTGGGCCCCAGTGATGTACTGGGCTGTCCTCACCACCCTCTGATATAGAGGTCCTGGATGGCAGGGAGCTTGGTCCCAGTGATGTACTGGGCTCTCCTCACCACCCTCTGTGATGTACTGGGCTGTCCTCACCACCCTCTGATATAGAGGTCCTGGATGGCAGGGAGCTGGGCCCCAGTGATGTACTGGGCTGTCTGCGTCACCCTCTGTAGCACCATGCGATCGAGGGTGGTGCTGTAGCCATACCAACTGTGACGCAGCCAGTCAAGATGTAGTCAATGGTACAGAACCTTTTGAGGAAACCTTGGCAACCTCCTGAGGGCTGTTGCCTTTGTGATGGACATTTTATCTTGTGCTTTTCTATAAACCAATTTCTATGTTCTATGTTTGTGTTTTTCTATAAACCAATTTCTGTGTTCAAACAAGTGACCGACTGAACGAATCCTCACTATCAGTATCTGCAATTTGGCAGTACGCCAAGAACCTTGTTTTGAGAACGAAAGATATCTCAGTTTCAAGGTCTCCGTTTAGAGAGAAGAAGCCTTGTGAGGTATGGGTCTGTCACATGTTATGAACCAGTATTGGTCTGTCACATGAATGAAACAAAACGGTATTGATTTATTAATTATGCTAAATCATGCAAATATAACTTGTCTGTGTATGGCCGAATAAAAGACAACTGCTGGGACTGCCCCAACAGAGCTCCTGACTGATGTTCACGATGGCGCGTTGACTTGGTTGGAACCATCGCGCTGACAATAAACAATGATTTAAACAATGCCGCCCCGTCGATGTGGATGGGGGCGTGTTCGCCCCTCCCCCGTCTCCTGTAGTCTGCGATCAGCTCCTTGGTCTTACTGACGTTGAGGGAGAGTTTGTTGTCCCGGCAACACACCTCCAGGTCTCTGACCTCCTCCCTATAGGCTGGCTCATCGTTGTTGGTGACCAGGCCTACCCCCTTCGTGTCGTCAGCCAACTTGATGATGGTGTTGGAGTTGTGTGTGGCCACACAGTCGTGGGTGAGACAGGAGGGGCCTGAGCACACACCCCTGAAGGGGCCCCTGTGTTAAGGATCAGCGTGGTGGAGGAGATGTTGCCTACCCTCACCACCTGGGGTCGGCCCGTCAGGAAGTGCAGGATCCAGTTGCAGAGGGAGGTGTTCAGACCCAGAGTCCTTACCTTAGTGATGAGCTTGGAGGGGCACTATGGTGTTGAACACTGAGCTGTAGTCAATGAAAAGCAACTTAACTTCACTTTTTATCACCACAAGTAATGGCACCATGCAGTATGGATGCTGTAACCCAACTTTGCTATTTTGTGATTATCTTGGCCTTTATTTTAATGACATATTCACTCCATGTATCCGCTATCATTTCTTATAACCCACAAGAACTTTTGAACATACTCACCTCAATTCCAGCTTAAACTTTGACTTCGAATTCCCTGGGCCCCGGGCTCTTTCTGTAATTCTGACCCAATTTTCAAGGTATCCGAGACTAGTGCACTACTTTTGACCAGAGCCCTTCAGGCGAGTATTAGTAAAATATGTTGGATGTGATATGTTTTTATCTCCCAGGCAGTAACCTCTAACATCAGAAACCTTCTTCTGCCTTCGAGGGAAACACATTTCATCAGCTTTCTAGTTGCCTTCTGGACATCTCCTGCTCCATATTCATCTCCCCTCAGGCTGCATCCCAAATGGAACACTACTAACTATTGCCTATAGTGCACTACTTTGGGCCAGAGCCCTACGCGTCCTAGTCAAAAACCAGGGCACTGTAAAGGGAATAGTGTGGGATGCAGTCTCTTGACTAGTTGCATTTCAACCTCAGATCTCACTGCGTAGTCGTTTCACTGCTGTCACATCAATTTGTTTGAATTTCTCCTCATTCATAGTCTTTCTACAGCTGCTTCCAGGCCTGGCTGCCTGCTTGTCGGCCTGCTTGTCTGTCTGTTTGTTTGCAAAGTCTGTCTGTCGGCCCGGCCTGCCTGCCTCTCTGTCTGTGACTGGCTGGCTGATTCCAGTCACTCATTCTTTGAAGACCCGATCGAGGTCAGACACTCAGAAGGTGTGTGGAGTTACACATGTAACATGTTGCATGTAATGCACTACTTCATTGGATTGCCATTCTGTACTTTGCGTCACGAATAACAAAACACAACACAATTCTCGTCGTGCCAGCTTTTCCTCCTATTTCGCCTTTTGAGCACACTGTCAATCAAATTCTCTCGTAAACAACTTTTACTTACTTTAATCACTCAATTGATATAATTCAAATATGTAATGGGTTACTGGTGTTGTCTGGACTGGCTGCTATTTATTTGGGCACGTCAGTTCAGAACAAATTCTTATTTACAATGACGGCCTACCCCGGCCAAACCCGGACGATGCTGGGCCAATTTTGCGCTGCCCATATGGGACTCCTGATCACGACCTGATGTGATACAGCCTGGTGTGGTCTGGACTGGCTGGTCTGGTAAACAATAGAATGTCTCAGACCTTCAGGTGAAAACATGTTGTTCTGTACTAGGCCTTTTCTGAGGGGAAAAACATTTTCACTGAGAACCAACCTGTGGCTACAAAACTCACCTCCTGCAATAGTAATCTGCTGTGAGAAGATGGTTCAGAGAGAGAGAGAGAGACATACACAGAGAGAGACCAGTCTGCTATGAGAAGATGAGTCAGAGAGAGAGAGAGAGAGAGAGAGAGACATACACAGAGAGAGACCAGTCTGCTATGAGAAGATGGTTCAGAGAGAGAGAGAGAGAGACATACACAGAGAGAGACCAGTCTGCTATGAGAAGATGGTTCAGAGAGAGAGAGAGAGACACAGAGAGAGAGACCAGTCTGCTATGAGAAGATGGTTCAGAGAGAGAGAGAGAGAGAGACATACACAGAGAGAGAGATCATTCAGCTGTGAGAAGATGAGTCAGAGAGAGAGAGACCAGTCTGCTATGAGAAGATGGTTCAGAGAGAGAGAGAGACATACACAGAGAGAGATCCGTTAGTATCTGAGCTCCATCAGCGTGTGTGTGTGTGTGTGTGTGTGTGTGTGTGTGTGTGTGTGTGTGTGTGTGTGTGTGTGTGTGTGTGTGTGTGGGTGTGTGTGTGTGTGTGTGTGTGTGTGTGTGTGTGTGTGTGTGTGTGTGTGTGTGTGTGTGTGTCTCAGGGTAAGGTGGGTATATCTGAGCTCCATCAGCGTATGTGTGTGTGTGTGTGTGTGTGTGTGTGTGTGTGTGTGTGTGTGTGTGTGTGTGTGTGTGTGTGTGTGTGTGTGTGTGTGTGTGTGTGTGTATCAGGGTAAGGTGGGTGTATCTGAGCTCCATCAGTGTGTGTGTGTGTGTGTATGTGTGTGTGTGTGTGTGTGTGTGTGTGTGTGTGTGTGTGTGTGTGTGTGTGTGTGTGTGTGTGTGTGTATGTGTATGTGTATGTGTATGTGTGTGTGTGTGTGTGTGTGTGTGTGTGTGTGTGTGTGTGTGTGTGTGTGTGTGTGTGTGTGTGTGTGTGTGTGTGTGTGTGCGTGCGTGTGTGTGTAATTAAATCTCCCCGCTCTTGCTCAATTTTCGCATGCCTTCTCAAACAGCTACAGCTGGATATAAGTTCACACATTAAGTCTTCTCTTGGGCTGTTGAACATCTGAGCTCGTGGGGAGGAGTGTGTGTATCTGTTGCTATGGTGACGTTAGGGATAAAACAGGATGAATCACAATAATTGTTTTCCAAAATAATAATCGCTTGCCAAAAAATGTCATTTTTGAAATGTCAGTCCTGGTTATAAGTAACAATCCTTTGTAGGAAGGGCCTACATTATTACACATATCGTTAGTTTATTGTGGAAATAAATTAATATATGCAAGAATGTTTATATATACAGGTGAGGGCTGTTGGAAATGCTGTTGGCTGTTAATCTGCTTCTGTTCTGTAGGTGGCACTGTGGGCACTTTTTAAAAACTTTTTAAAGGATCCAATCTTTCAGAGGCCCTGGGATACAGGTGGACAGGTCACTGGGAAGACAATCCAACATGGGATGGAGGGGGCGTTATAGCATGTAGTGGAGAACAATAGGAGGTTTACTTCAGTAGCAGTGCGAATATCACGGTACGGCTGTATGGACACTCAATCAGTATGATTGTTTTTAAATGGTAAGTTTACAAACATAGGTTATGATAAATAGAATTTAAACTTGTATTTAATTTATGGTAATAGGTGAAATAAGTATAGCCAGTTATAATGGTAATGGCTTAGCAGATAATAAGAAAAGAGGAAGATCAGTATTTACATGGCTGAAAGAGAAGGAATATAATATCTATTGTTTATAGGAAATTCACTCAACAATTTTATATTAAGTCGTGTGGAAAATGGACTGTGTGGGGGGGGGGGATATATTTCCGGGCAAAGAAATTCAAAAGGGGTGATGATATTAATTAACAACAACTTTGATCCGAATTTGCAAACTGTCCAAACAGAACTGCAAGGTAGATTCTTTAAAATGTTTTCTTTTAGTTATTTCACCTTTATTTAACCAGGTAGATGAGAACCTGGCCAAGATAAAGCAGTGCGACACAAACAACACAGTTAAACAAACGTACGGTCAATAACACAATAGAATAATATATACAGTGTGTGGTGCAAATATAGTAAGATTAGGGAGGTAAGGTAATAAATAGGCCGTAGTGGTGAAATAATTACAGTTTAGGAATTAAACACTGGAGTGACAGATGTGCAGAAGATGAATGTGCAAGTAGAGATACTGGGGTGCAAAGGAGCAAGATAAAGAACAATATAGGGATGAGGTAGTTGGTTTACTACAACTTACAGATGGGCTATTTACAGGTACAATGATCGATAAGCTGCTCTGACAGCTGATGCTTAAAGTTAGTGAGGGAGATATGAGTCTCCAGCTTCAGTGATTTTTTGCAATTTGTTCCAATCATTGGCAGCAGAGAACTGGAAGGAAGGGCGGCCAAAAGAGGAGTTGCCTTTGGGGGTGACCAGTGAAATATACCTGTTGGAACACGTGCTACAGGTGGGTGCTGCTATGGTGACCAGTGAGATAAGGCAGGGCTTTACCTAGCAAAGACTTATAGATGACCTGGAGCCAGTGGGTTTGGCAACGAATATGAAGCGAGGGCCAGCCAACAGGTCGCAGTGTTGGGTAGTATATGGGGCTTTGGTGACAAAACGGATGGCACTGTGATAGACTACATCCAATTTGCTGAGTAGATTGTTGGATGCTATTTTGTAAATGACATCGTCGAAATCAAGAATCGGTAGGATAGTCAGTTCTACGAGGGTATGTTTGGCAGCATGAGTGAAGGAGGCTTTGTTGCGAAATAGGAAGCCGATTCTAGATTTCATTTTGGATTGGAGATGCTTAATGTGAGTCTGGAAGGAGAGTATACCCGAGAGTCGGCCCGAGAATTGAACCCTGTGGTACCCCCATAGAGACTGCCAGACTGACAGAGTCGAAAGCCTTGGCCAGGTCGATGAATACAGCTGCACAGTGTTTTTTTAATTGATGTCAGTTATGATATCGTTTAGGACCTTGATCGTGGCTGAGGTGCACCCGTGACCATTTCGGAAATTTGACCGGGGTAGGAGTAGCCAGGTGGAAAGCATTGCCAACCGAAGAAAAATGCTTCTTGAAATTCTCGATTATGGTAGATTTATTGGTGGTGACAGTGTTACCTAGCCTCAGTGCAGTGGGCAGCTGGGAGGAGGTGGTCTTATTCTCCATGGACTTTACAGTGTTTCCTAGCCTCAGTGCAGTGGACAGCTGGGAGGAGGTGGTCTTATTCTCCATGGACTTTACAGTGTTTCCTAACCTCAGTGCAGTGGACAGCTGGGAGGAGGTGCTCTTATTCTCCATGGACTTTACAGTGTTTCCTATCCTCAGTGCAGTGGACAGCTGGGAGGAGGTGCTCTTATTCTCCATGGACTTTACAGTGTTTCCTAGCCTCAGAGCAGTGGACAGCTGGGAGGAGGTGCTCTTATTCTCCATGGACTTTACAGTGTTTCCTAGCCTCAGTGCAGTGGGCAGCTGGGAGGAGGTGCTCTTATTCTCCATGGGCTTTACAGTGTTTCCTAGCCTCAGTGCAGTGGACAGCTGGGAGGAGGTGCTCTTATTCTCCATGGACTTTACAGTGTTTCCTAGCCTCAGTGCAGTGGGCAGCTGGGAGGAGGTGCTCTTATTCTCCATGGACTTTACAGTGTTTCCTAGCCTCAGAGCAGTGGGCAGCTGGGAGGAGGTGCTCTTATTCTCCATGGACTTTACAGTGTTTCCTAGCCTCAGAGCAGTGGGCAGCTGGGAGGAGGTGCTCTTATTCTCCATGGACTTTACAGTGTTTCCTAGCCTCAGAGCAGTGGGCAGCTGGGAGGAGGTGCTCTTATTCTCCATGGACTTTACAGTGTTTCCTAGCCTCAGTGCAGTGGACAGCTGGGAGGAGGTGCTCTTATTCTCCATGGACTTTACAGTGTTTCCTATCCTCAGTGCAGTGGACAGCTGGGAGGAGGTGCTCTTATTCTACATGGACTTTACAGTGTTTCCTAGCCTCAGTGCAGTGGACAGCTGGGAGGAGGTGCTCTTATTCTCCATGGACTTTACAGTGTTTCCTAGCCTCAGTGCAGTGGACAGCTGGGAGGAGGTGTTCTTATTCTCCACGGACTTTACAGTGTTTCCTAGCCTCAGTGCGGTGGACAGCTGGGAGGAGGTGTTCTTATTCTCCATGGACTTTACAGTGTTTCCTAGCCTCAGTGCAGTGGACAGCTGGGAGGAGGTGCTCTTATTCTCCATGGACTTTACAGTGTTTCCTAGCCTCAGTGCAGTGGACAGCTGGGAGGAGGTGCTCTTATTCTACATGGACTTTACAGTGTTTCCTATCCTCAGTGCAGTGGGCAGCTGGGAGGAGGTGTTCTTATTCTCCATGGACTTTACAGTGTTTCCTAGCCTCAGAGCAGTGGGCAGCTGGGAGGAGGTGCTCTTATTCTCCATGGACTTTACAGTGTTTCCTAGCCTCAGTGCAGTGGGCAGCTGGGAGGAGGTGCTCTTATTCTCCATGGACTTTACAGTGTTTCCTAGCCTCAGTGCAGTGGACAGCTGGGAGGAGGTGCTCTTATTCTCCATGGACTTTACAGTGTTTCCTAGCCTCAGTGCAGTGGACAGCTGGGAGGAGGTGTTCTTATTCTCCATGAAAAATGTTATTGGATAAACAGAAACAGATTTGGCTCATTAATCCATACGATCCAAATATTGATGATCCAAAGCTTCTTAGAAAATATATATAATTATTGATCAACTCTAGAAGCAACACTAGACTCTGTTATTATGGTGGGAGATTTTAATACGGTCTTAAATACCTCTATGGACCGTAAAGGAAATCACACTACAAACTATCACCCTCAGGCACTTAAGGAAATCACAAATATCATGGATATATTAGAACTAGTGGATATATGGAGGCTTAACTCTCCTGATATACATGGAGGAGGCTCAGTCAAGCTACAGTAGTCGCATTGACTAATTTCTTATCTTATTCTCGCTGGCATCAACAGTTTAAAAACTGCTAATTGGGGACAGAATGTGGTCAGACCATCAAATAATTGGCATATACATTACCCTTACAGAGTGTCCCCGTTGGCGAGGATATTACAGAGTGTCCCCGTTGGCGAGGATATTACAGAGTGTCCACGTTGGCGAGGATATTACAGAGTGTCCACGTTGGCGAGGATATTACAGAGTGTCCCCGTTGGCGAGGATATTACAGAGTGTCCACATTGGCGAGGATATTACAGAGTGTCCCCGTTGGCGAGGATATTACAGAGTGTCCCCGTTGGCGAGGATATTACAGAGTGTCCACGTTGGCGAGGATATTACAGAGTGTCCCCGTTGGCGAGGATATTACAGAGTGTCCACGTTGGCGAGGATATTGGACATTTTATTTTGTTATATCAGACTTCTTCCAGACAGCAGGTTACAGCAGATCCAGCAGGTACAGCAGGTACAGCAGATCCAGCAGGTACAGCAGGTACAGCAGGTACAGCAGATACAGCAGATCCAGCAGGTACAGCAGGTACAGCAGGTACAGCAGGTACAGCAGATCCCCTTATTGTATGGGACACTTTTACATGTGCCTTGAAAGGCAATTCAATACTCATCTTCAAAACAGGTTAAAAGAGTTAACATTAAGAAGTGATTAGAGGGACTAACAGTACAGATATGTAAACTCAGCAAAAAAGAAGCATCGTAAAGGAAGTCAGACGCAGGAGAGCAGAACTAGGTAATAACCGGAGCAGTTTAATTTCAACGGCATAAAGAAATAACCAACATGGATACAAAACCCGACGTGCACCAGTCAACATGTGCACAAGCACTTATAGCAAACAACCCCACACAAAGACATGGGGGGAACAGAGGGTTAAATACACAACGTGTAATGAGGGAATGAGAACCAGGTGTGTGGGAAAACAAGACAAAACAAATGGAAAATGAAAAGTGGATCGACGATGGCTGGAAGCCCGGTGAAGCTGACCGCCGAACGCCGCCCGAACAAGGAGAGGAAACGACCTCGGTGGAAGTCGTGACAAACATGACAAACATTTTCTTTCAAAGATCATCAATCCAAAGAACTTCACAGATCTTCATTGTAACGGGTTTAAACACTGTTTCCCATGCTTGTTCAATGAGCCATAAACAATTAATGAACATGCCCCTGTGGAACGGTCGTTAAGACACTAACAGCTTACAGACGGTGGGCAATTAAGGTCACAGTTATAAAGACTTAGGACACTAAAGAGACCTTTCTGCTAACTCTGAAAAACACCAAAAGAAAGATGCCCGGGATCCCTGCTCATCTGCATGAACGTGCCTTAGGCATGCTGCAAAGAGGCATGAGGACTGCAGAAGTGGCCAGGGCAATGAATTGCAATGTCCGTACTGTGAGACACCTAAGACAGCGCTACAGAGAACACACAATCCCTCCATCAGTGCTCAGACTGTCCGCAATAGGCTGAGAGAGGCTGGACTGAGCGCTTGTAGGCCTGTTGTAAGGCAGGTCCTCACCAGACATCACCGGCAACAATGTTGCATATGGGCACAAACCCACCGTCACTGGACCAGACAGGACTGGCAACAACGTCGCCTATGGGCACAAACCCACCGTAGCTGGACCAGAGAGGACTGGCAACAACGTCACCTATGGGCACAAACCCACCGTCGCTGGACCAGACAGGACTGGCAAAAAGCTCTTCACTGGTGAGTCGTGGTGTTGTCTCACCAGGGTTGATGGTTGGATTTGCGTTTATTGTTGAAGGAATGAGCGTGGTGCACTCCATGAGGAAGAGACGCGCTGCAGTACTTAATTAATGCAGCTGGTGGCCACACCAGATACTGACTGTTACTTTTGATTTTGAACCCCCCTTTGTTCAGGGACACATTATTCCATTTCATTTAGTCACATGTCTGTGGAACTTGTTCAGTTTATGTCTCAGTTGTTGAATCTTGTTATGTTCATACAAATATTTACACATGTTACGTTTGCTGAAAATAAATGCAGTTGACAGTGAGAGGACGTTTCTTATTTGGCTGAGTTTAGCAATAAAAAAAATGATGTAATAGAGGCTCAGAATAAGTTTGTGGAAAAACAAAAAATAACTTATTCAAGAAAGATCAAGTGTTATACATTATTAAAATAAAGCAAATTTGAATGAATTATGGGAAAAAATGCACCAAATATATTTTTAATCTTTAATGTAGCTACCAAAAATAATGACATATTATGGAAGAGAAAGAACTCAAATAACAAAAACAATAAAGCGAAAAAACTAAATGTGAAGCTCAAAGTAATATACATAGCAGTCGCAGGCAACAAAGCACAATAGGGAAATGGCTGCCTAAATATGATCCCCAATCAGAGACAACGATAAACAGCTGCCTCTGATTGGGAACCATACCAGGCCAACATAGATCATTAATCACCTAGATAACCCGCCCTAGTCACTGTCACGCCCCAACCAACATAGAGAATAAACAGCTCTCTAAGGTCAGGGCGTGACAGAAACTGAAACTTGTTACAAATGACATTCACCCATGATTGACCAAACAATATTTTGAAAGAGGAAGCTAAGTGTTTTAAGCATATGTTTTCATTTCAGTCTCTTCCATCTCAACGAACTGAAGTTACTTTTATGGATGTTTTTTCTATTAATAATGTCAAATTAACATCTGTACAGAAAGACTCAAGTGAAGACCAAATTACAGAGGAGGAACTTCTTGATGCAACTTATTGATTCTTAATACAAAGTATTAACTTAAGGGGGCTGAATAATTTTGCACGCCCAATTTTTCAGTTTTTTATTTGTTAAAAAAGTTTGAAATATCCAATAAATTTCGTTCCACTTCATGATTGTGTCCCACTTGTTGTTGATTCTTCACAAAAAAAATACAGTTTTATATCTTTATGTTTGAAGCCTGAAATGTGGCAAAAGGTCGCAAAGTTCAAGGGGGCCGAATACTTTCGCAAGGCACTGGATGCAATACCAGGGCCCGATGTCCACAGGTGGGGGTTGTGCTTACAGCCCAACACCGTGCAGGACGTTTGGCATTTGCCAGAGAACACCAAGATTGGCAAATTCTCCACTGGTGCCCTGTGCTCTTCACAGATGGAAGCAGGTTCACACTGAGCACATGTGACAGACATGAAAGAGTTTGGAGACACCGTGGAGAACGTTCTGCTGCCTGCAACATCCTCCAGCATGACCGGTTTGGCGGTGGGTCAGTCATGGTGTGGGGTGGCATTTCTTTGGGGGGTCACACAGCCCTCCATGTGCTCGCCAGAGGTAGCTGGAGTGCCATTTGGTACCGAGATTTACATTTACATTTACATTTAAGTCATTTAGCAGACGCTCTTATCCAGAGCGACTTACAAATTGGTGCATTCACCTTATGACATCCAGTAGAATAGTCACTTTACAATAGTGCATCTAAATCAATGAGATGAGATCCTCAGACCCCTTGTGAGACCATATGCTGGTGTGGTTGGCCCTGGGTTCCTCCTAATGCAAGACAATGCTATCCCTCATGTGGCTGGAGTGTGTCAGCAGTTCCTGCAAGAGGAAGGCATTGATGCTAAGGACTGGCCCGCCCGTTCCCCAGACCCGAATCCAATTGAGCACATCTGGGACATCATGTCTCACTCCATCCACCAACGCCACGTTGCACCTCAGACTGTCCAGGAGTTGGCGGATGCTTTAGTCCAGGTCTGGGAGGAGATCCCTCAGGAGACCATACGCCACCTCATCAGGAGCATGCCCAGGCGTTGTAGGGAGGTCATACAGGCACGTGGAGGCCACACACACTACTGAGCCTCATTTTGACTTGTTTTAAGGACATTACATCAAAGTTGGATCAGCCTAGAGTGTGGTTTTCCACTTTAATTTTGAGTGTGACTCCAAATCCAGACCGACATGGGTTGATAAATTTGATTTCCATTGTGTGTCACCAGCAAAGAACCATCACACCTCCTCCTCCATGCTTCACGGTGGGAACCACACATGCTCAGATTTGGACTCATCAGACCAAAGGACAGATGTCCATTGCTTGTGTTTCTTGGCTCAAGCAAGTCTCTTCTTATTATTATTCTGAGGTTGGTAACTCTAATGAACTTATCCTCTGCAGCAGAGATAACTCTGGGTCTTCCGTTCTGTGGCGGTCCTCCTGAGAGCCAGTTTCATCATAGCGCTTGATGGTTTTTGCGAGTGCACTGGAAGAAACTTTTAAAGTTATTCACATTTTCCTGATTGACTGACCTTCATGTCTTAAAGTAATGATGGACTGTCATTTTTCTTTGCTAATTTGAGCTGTTCTTGCTATAATATGGACTTGGTCTTTTACCAAGTAGGGCTATCCTCTGCATATCACCCATACCTTGTTACAACACAACTGATTTGCTCATATGCATTCCTGGTGACTACTTTATGAATCTGGTTGAGAGAATGCCAAGAGTGTGCAAAGCTGTTATCAAAGCAAAGGCTGGCTACTTTGAAGAATATCAAATATAAAATATGTGATGTCTTCACTATTATTCTACAATGTAGAAAAACAATAGTGAAACTAGTGAAATAAAGAATGAGTAACTTTTGACTGGTACTTTATACATATATATATATATACTGGTACTATGTACATATATATATATATATACTGATCCTATATACATATACATATATATATATATACTGGTCCTATATACATATATATATACTGGTACTATATACATATATATATACTGATCCTATATACACATATATATATATATATGTACCAGTATATATATACATATATATATATATATACTGGTCCTATATATATATATATATATATATATATATATATATATATATATATATATATATATATATATATATATATATATATATATATATATATATATATATATATATATATATATATATATATACTGGTACTATATACATATATATATACTGGTCCTACATACATATATACATATATATACTGGTACTATATACATATATATATACTGGTCCTATATACATATATACATATATATATACTGGTACTATATACATATATATATATACTGGTACTATATACATATATATATACTGGTACTATATACATATATATATATATATATATAAAAGCCTTTATAACGCCTTTTATCAGAAAGGAAATTACTTCAAAACATCTCTGAAGAAAATTAGCCTGACCTTTCTACTGCTGTGGGGTTTATCATTAACTGAGATGTGTAGCCATGACAACTACCAGTGTTCTTCCAGAAATACCTCCCTGTTCTGTTGACTCCTAATATACGACATGGCCCCTTGAGCATATGTCATATGAACAAAGACTTGTTCTACTTGTGAGAACTGATGTTGTTTCCTGACACAGCATGTCTGTTAAGCACATGTCCAAATCAAATAGTATTTGTCACATACACATGGTTAGCAGATGTTAATGCAAGTGTAATGAAGTGCTTGTGCATCTAGTTCCCGACAGTGCAGTAATATCTAACAAGTAATCTAACAATTCCCCAACAACTACCTAATACACACAAATATAAAGGGATGGAATAAGAATATGTACATATAAATATATGGATGAGCGATGGCCGAGCAGCATCGGCAAGGTGCAGTAGATGGTATAAAATACAGTATATACATGTAATATGAGTAATGTCATATGTAAACATTATTAAAGTGACATTGTTTAAAGTGACAAGTGGCCAGTGATTGGATCTCAATGTAGGTAGCAGCCTCTCTGAGTTAGTGATTGCTGTTTACCAGTCTGATAGCCTTGAGATAGAAGCTGTTCTTCAGTCTCTCGGTCCCAGCTTTGATGCTCCTGTACTGACCTCGACTTCTGGATGGTAGCTGTGTGAACAGGCAGTGGCTCGGGTAGTTGTTCTCCTTGATGATCTTTTTGGCCTTCCTGTGACATCGGGTGCTGTAGGTGTCATGGAGGGCAGGTCATTTGCGCCCGGTGATGTGTTGTGCAGACCGCACCACCCTCTGGAGACCTTTGCGGTTGAGGACGGAGCAGTTGCCGTACCAGGCTGTGATACAGTCCGACAGGATGCTCTCGATTGAGCGTGAATGGACCATTTCAGTTTGTCTGTGATGTATACGCAGAGGAATCTAAAACTTTCCACCTTCTCCACTGCAGTCCCTTTGATGTGGATAGGGGGTGCTCCCTCTGCTGTTTTCCTGAAGTCCATTATCATCTCCTTTGTTTTGTTGACGTTGAGTGAGAGATTGTTTTCCTGACACCACACTCGGAGGGCCCTCACCTCCTCCCTGTAGGCCGTCTCGTTGCTGTTGGTAATCACGCCTACCACTGTTGTGTCGTCTGCAAACTTGATAATTGATTGAGTTGGAGGCGTGCGTGGCCATGCAGTCGTGGGTGAACAGGGAGTACAGGAGGGGGCTGAGCACGCACCCTTGTGGGGCCCCAACGTTGAGGATCAGCGGAATGGAGATGTTGATTCCTACCTTCACCACCCGAGGGCAAGAAGTCCACGACCCAATTGCACAGGGCGGGGTTGAGACTCAGGGCCTCCAGCTTGATGATGAGCTTGGAGGGTACTATGGTGTTGAATGCTGAGCTGTAGTCAATGAACAGCATTCTTACATAGGTATTCCTCTTGTCCAGATGGGATAGGGCCGTGTGCAGTGTGATTGCGTCGTTGGACCTATTTGGGGCGGTATGCAAACTGAAGTGGGTCTAGGGTAGCCGGTAAGGTGGAGGTGAAATTATCCTTAACTAGTCTCTCAAAGCACTTCATGATGACAGAAGTGAGGGCTACGGGGCGGTAGTCATTTAGTTGCCTTCTTGGGTACAGGAACCAACAATGGTGGCCATATTGAAGCATGTGGAACAGGGAGTGATTAAATATGTCCGTAAACACACCAGCCATCTCTGAGGGCGCAGCTGGGGATGCCGTCTGGGCCAGCAGCCTTGCGAGGGTTAACACATTTAAATGTTTTACTCACGTCAGCCACGGAAAAGGAGGGGGGCACAGTCCTTG
>NC_068442.1:54614197-54616697 GCF_023373465.1 Oncorhynchus keta
CCTTCCTCTTTAGCCCCAGAATGTGTTTACTCTCCTAGGACAGACCTTCCTTCTTAGCCCCAGACTGTGTTTACTCTCCTAGGACAGACCTTCCTCCTTAGCCCCAGACTGTGTTTACTCTCCTAGGACAGACCTTCCTCCTTAGCCCCAGACTGTGTTTACTCTCCTAGGACAGGTCTTCCTCCTTAGCCCCAGACTGTGTTTACTCTCATTACATTACATTTAAGTCATTTAGCAGACGCTCTTATCCAGAGCGACTTACAAATTGGTGCATTCACCTTATGACATCCAGTAGAATAGTCACTTTACAGTAGTGCATCTAAATCTTAAAGGGGGTGAGAAGAAATACTTATCCTATCCTAGGTATTCCTTAAAGAGGTGGGGTTTCAGGTGTCTCCGGAAGGTGGTGATTGACTCCGCTGTCCTGGCGTCGTGAGGGAGTTTGTTCCACCATTGGGGGCCAGAGCAGCGAACAGTTTTGACTGGGCTGAGCGGGAACTGTACTTCCTCAGTGGTAGGGAGGCGAGCAGGCCAGAGGTGGATGAACGCAGTGCCCTTGTTTGGGTGTAGGGCCTGATCAGAGCCTGGAGGTACTGAGGTGCTGTTCCCCTCACAGCTCCGTAGGCAAGCACCATGGTCTTGTAGCAGATGCGAGCTTCAACTGGAAGCCAGTGGAGAGAGCGGAGGAGCGGGTGACGTGAGAGAACTTGGGAAGGTTGAACACCAGACGGGCTGCGGCGTTCTGGATGAGTTGTAGGGGTTTAATGGCACAGGCAGGGAGCCCAGCCAACAGCGAGTTGCAGTAGTCCAGACGGGAGATGACAAGTGCCTGGATTAGGACCTGCGCCGCTTCCTGTGTGAGGCAGGGTCGTACTCTGCGGATGTTGTAGAGCATGAACCTACAGGAACGGGCCACCGCCTTGATGTTAGTTGAGAACGACAGGGTGTTGTCCAGGATCACGCCAAGGTTCTTAGCGCTCTGGGAGGAGGACACCATGGAGTTGTCAACCGTGATGGCGAGATCATGGAACGGGCAGTCCTTCCCGGGAGGAAGAGCAGCTCCGTCTTGCCGAGGTTCAGCTTGAGGTGGTGATCCGTCATCCACACTGATATGTCTGCCAGACATGCAGAGATGCGATTCGCCACCTGGTCATCAGAAGGGGAAAGGAGAAGATTAATTGTGTGTCGTCTGCATAGCAATGATAGGAGAGACCATGTGAGGTTATGACAGAGCCAAGTGACTTGGTGTATAGCGAGAATAGGAGAGGGCCTAGAACAGAGCCCTGGGGGACACCAGTGGTGAGAGCGCGTGGTGAGGAGACAGATTCTCGCCATGCCACCTGGTAGGAGCGACCTGTCAGGTAGGACGCAATCCAAGCGTGGGCCGCGCCGGAGATGCCCAACTCGGAGAGGGTGGAGAGGAGGATCTGATGGTTCACAGTATCGAAGGCAGCCGATAGGTCTAGAAGGATGAGAGCAGAGGAGAGAGAGTTAGCTTTAGCAGTGCGGAGCGCCTCCGTGATACAGAGAAGAGCAGTCTCAGTTGAATGACTAGTCTTGAAACCTGACTGATTTGGATCAAGAAAGTCATTCAGAGAGAGATAGCGGGAGAGCTGGCCAAGGACGGCACGTTCAAGAGTTTTGGAGAGAAAAGAAAGAAGGGATACTGGTCTGTAGTTGTTGACATCGGAGGGATTGAGTGTAGGTTTTTTCAGCGGTCAGGGATGAGTTGATGAGCGAGGTGAGGTAGGGGAGAAGGTCTCCGGAAATGGTCTGGAGAAGAGAGGAGGGGATAGGGTCAAGCGGGCAGGTTGTTGGGCGGCCGGCCGTCACAAGATACGAGATTTCATCTGGAGAGAGAGGGAGAAAGAGGTCAGAGCACAGGGTAGGGCAATGTGAGCAGAACCAGCGGTGCCGTTTGACTTAGCAAACGAGGATCGGATGTCGTCGACCTTCTTTTCAAAATGGTTGACGAAGTCATCTGCAGAGAGGAGGAGGGGGGGGGGGAGGAGGATTCAGGAGTGAGGAGAAGGTGGCAAAGAGCTTCCTAGGGTTAGAGGCAGATGCTTGGAATTTAGAGTGGTAGAAAATGGCTTTAGCAGCAGAGACAGAGGAGGAAAATGTAGAGAGGAGGGAGTGAAAGGATGCCAGGTCCGCAGGGAGGCGAGTTTTCCTCCATTTCCGCTCAGCTGCCCGGAGCCCTGTTCTGTGAGCTCGCAATGAGTCGCCGAGCCACGGGGCGGGAGGGGAGGACCGCGCCGGCCTGGAGGATAGGGGACATAGAGAGTCAAAGGATGCAGAAAGGGAGGAGAGGAGGGTTGAGGAGGCAGAATCAGGAGATAGGTTGGAGAAGGTATGAGCAGAGGAAGAGATGATAGGATGGAAGAGGAGAGAGTAGCGGGGGAGAGAGAGCGAAGGTTGGGACGGCGCGATACCATCCGAGTAGGGGCCGTGTGGGAGGTGTTAGATGAGAGCGAGAGGGAAAAGGATACAAGGTAGT
>NC_068442.1:54621697-54764242 GCF_023373465.1 Oncorhynchus keta
CTACTGTCAGAATGGTCACACCCCCATCCCTACTGTCAGAATGCTCTCACCTGCCAAGACCCACCTGCTCACACCCCCATCCCTACTGTCAGAATGCTCTCACCTGCCAAGACCCACCTGCTCACACCCCCATCCCTACTGTCAGAATGCTCTAACCTGCCAAGACCCACCTGCTCACACCCCCATCCCTACTGTCAGAATGCTCTAACCTGCCAAGACCCACCTGCTCACACCCCCATCCCTACTGTCAGAATGGTCACACCTGCCCAGACCTACCTGCTCACCCCCATCCCTACTGCCAGCATGCTCTCACCTGCCAAGACCCACCTGCTCACACCCCCATCACTACTGTCAGAATGGTCACACCCCCATCCCTACTGTCAGAATGCTCTCACCTGCCAAGACCCACCTGCTCACACCCCCATCCCTACTGTCAGAATGCTCTCACCTGCCCAGACCCACCTGCTCACACCCCCATCCCTACTGTCAGAATGGTCACACCCCCATCCCTACTGTCAGAATGCTCTCACCTGCCAAGACCCACCTGCTCACACCCCCATCCCTACTGTCAGAATGCTCTCACCTGCCAAGACCCACCTGCTCACACCCCCATCCCTACTGTCAGAATGCTCTAACCTGCCAAGACCCACCTGCTCACACCCCCATCCCTACTGTCAGAATGCTCTAACCTGCCAAGACCCACCTGCTCACACCCCCATCCCTACTGTCAGAATGGTCACACCTGCCCAGACCTACCTGCTCACACCCCATCCCTACTGCCAGCATGCTCTCACCTGCCAAGACCCACCTGCTCACACCCCATCACTACTGTCAGAATGGTCACACCCCCATCCCTACTGTCAGAATGCTCTCACCTGCCAAGACCCACCTGCTCACACCCCCATCCCTACTGTCAGAATGCTCTCACCTGCCCAGACCCACCTGCTCACACCCCATCCCTACTGTCAGAATGGTCACACCCCCATCCCTACTGTCAGAATGCTCTCACCTGCCAAGACCCACCTGCTCACACCCCCATCCCTACTGTCAGAATGCTCTCACCTGCCAAGACCCACCTGCTCACACCCCCATCCCTACTGTCAGAATGCTCTCACCTGCCAAGACCCACCTGCTCACACCCCCATCCCTACTGTCAGAATGCTCTCACCTGCCAAGACCCACCTGCTCACACCCCCATCCCTACTGTCAGAATGCTCTCACCTGCCAAGACCCACCTGCTCACACCCCCATCCCTACTGTCAGAATGCTCTCACCTGCCAAGACCCACCTGCTCACACCCCCATCCCTACTGTCAGAATGCTCTAACCTGCCAAGACCCACCTGCTCACACCCCCATCCCTACTGTCAGAATGCTCTAACCTGCCAAGACCCACCTGCTCACACCCCATCCCTACTGTCTGAATGGTCACACCCCCATCCCTACTGTCAGAATGCTCTAACCTGCCAAGACCCACCTGCTCACACCCCCATCCCTACTGTCAGAATGCTCTAACCTGCCAAGACCCACCTGCTCACACCCCCATCCCTACTGTCAGAATGCTCTAACCTGCCAAGACCCACCTGCTCACACCCCCATCCCTACTGTCAGAATGGTCACACCCCCATCCCTACTGTCAGAATGCTCTCACCTGCCAAGACCCACCTGCTCACACCCCCATCCCTACTGTCAGAATGCTCTAACCTGCCAAGACCCACCTGCTCACACCCCCATCCCTACTGTCAGAATGCTCTAACCTGCCAAGACCCACCTGCTCACACCCCCATCCCTACTGTCAGAATGCTCTAACCTGCCAAGACCCACCTGCTCACACCCCCATCCCTACTGTCAGAATGCTCTAACCTGCCAAGACCCACCTGCTCACACCCCCATCCCTACTGTCAGAATGCTCTAACCTGCCAAGACCCACCTGCTCACACCCCCATCCCTACTGTCAGAATGCTCTAACCTGCCAAGACCCACCTGCTCACACCCCATCCCTACTGTCAGAATGCTCTAACCTGCCAAGACCCACCTGCTCACACCCCCATCCCTACTGCCAGCATGCTCTCACCTGCCAAGACCCACCTGCTCACACCCCCATCACTACTGTCAGAATGGTCACACCCCCATCCCTACTGTCAGAATGGTCTCACCTGCCAAGACCCACCTGCTCACACCCCCATCCCTACTGTCAGAATGCTCTAACCTGCCAAGACCCACCTGCTCACACCCCCATCCCTACTGTCAGAATGCTCTAACCTGCCAAGACCCACCTGCTCACACCCCCATCCCTACTGTCAGAATGCTCTAACCTGCCAAGACCCACCTGCTCACACCCCCATCCCTACTGCCAGCATGCTCTCACCTGCCAAGACCCACCTGCTCACACCCCCATCACTACTGTCAGAATGGTCACACCCCCATCCCTACTGTCAGAATGCTCTCACCTGCCAAGACCCACCTGCTCACACCCCCATCCCTACTGTCAGAATGCTCTAACCTGCCAAGACCCACCTGCTCACACCCCCATCCCTACTGTCAGAATGCTCTAACCTGCCAAGACCCACCTGCTCACACCCCCATCCCTACTGTCAGAATGGTCACACCTGCCCAGACCTACCTGCTCACACCCCCATCCCTACTGCCAGCATGCTCTCACCTGCCAAGACCCACCTGCTCACACCCCCATCACTACTGTCAGAATGGTCACACCCCCATCCCTACTGTCAGAATGCTCTCACCTGCCAAGACCCACCTGCTCACACCCCCATCCCTACTGTCAGAATGCTCTCACCTGCCCAGACCCACCTGCTCACACCCCCATCCCTACTGTCAGAATGGTCACACCCCCATCCCTACTGTCAGAATGCTCTCACCTGCCAAGACCCACCTGCTCACACCCCCATCCCTACTGTCAGAATGCTCTCACCTGCCAAGACCCACCTGCTCACACCCCCATCCCTACTGTCAGAATGCTCTAACCTGCCAAGACCCACCTGCTCACACCCCCATCACTACTGTCAGAATGCTCTCACCTGCCAAGACCCACCTGCTCACACCCCATCCCTACTGTCAGAATGCTCTAACCTGCCAAGACCCACCTGCTCACACCCCCATCCCTACTGTCAGAATGGTCACACCCCCATCCCTACTGTCTGAATGCTCTCACCTGCCCAGACCCACCTGCTCACACCCCCATCCCTACTGCCAGAATGCTCTCACCTGCCAAGACCCACCTGCTCACACCCCCATCCCTACTGTCAGAATGGTCACACCCCCATCCCTACTGTCTGAATGGTCACACCCCCATCCCTACTGTCTGAATGGTCACACCCCCATCCCTACTGTCTGAATGCTCTCACCTGCCCAGACCCACCTGCTCACACCCCCATCCCTACTGCCAGCATGCTCTCACCTGCCAAGACCCACCTGCTCACACCCCCATCCCTACTGCCAGCATGCTCTCACCTGCCAAGACCCACCTGCTCACACCCCCATCCCTACTGTCAGAATGCTCTAACCTGCCAAGACCCACCTGCTCACACCCCCATCACTACTGTCAGAATGCTCTCACCTGCCAAGACCCACCTGCTCACACCCCCCATCCCTACTGCCAGCATGCTCTCACCTGCCAAGACCCACCTGCTCACACCCCATCCCTACTGTCTGAATGGTCACACCCCCATCCCTACTGTCAGAATGCTCTCACCTGCCAAGACCCACCTGCTCACACCCCCATCCCTACCATCCTGAGGCAGGGAGGGTGTATATCACCTAGGGTACTGAGGCAGGAGGCTGTGTATCAGCTAGGGTACTGAGGCAGGGAGGCTGTGTATCAGCTAGGGTACTGAGGCAGGGAGGCTGTGTATCACCTAGGGTACTGAGGCAGGGAGGGTGTATATCACCTAGGGTACTGAGGCAGGGAGGGTGTATATCAGCTAGGGTACTGAGGCAGGGAGGGTGTATATCAGCTAGGGTACTGAGGCAGGGAGGGTGTGTATCAGCTAGGGTACTGAGGCAGGGAGGCTGTGTATCAGCTAGGGTACTGAGGCAGGGAGGGTGTGTGTCAGCTAGGGTACTGAGGCAGGGAGGGTGTGTATCAGCTAGGGTACTGAGGCAGGGAGGGTGTATATCACCTAGGGTACTGAGGCAGGGAGGGTGTGTATCAGCTAGGGTACTGAGGCAGGGAGGGTGTGTATCACCTAGGGTACTGAGGCAGGGAGGGTGTATATCACCTAGGGTACTGAGGCAGGGAGGGTGTATATCACCTAGGGTACTGAGGCAGGGAGGGTGTGTATCAGCTAGGGTACTGAGGCAGGGAGGGTGTGTATCAGCTAGGGTACTGAGGCAGGGAGGGTGTGTATCAGCTAGGGTACTGAGGCAGGGAGGGTGTATATCACCTAGGGTACTGAGGCAGGGAGGGTGTGTATCACCTAGGGTACTGAGGCAGGGAGGGTGTGTGTCAGCTAGGGTACTGAGGCAGGGAGGCTGTGTATCAGCTAGGGTACTGAGGCAGGGAGGGTGTGTGTCAGCTAGGGTACTGAGGCAGGGAGGCTGTGTATCAGCTAGGGTACTGAGGCAGGGAGGCTGTGTATCAGCTAGGGTACTGAGGCAGGGAGGCTGTGTATCAGCTAGGGTACTGAGGCAGGGAGGCTGTGTATCAGCTAGGGTACTGAGGCAGGGAGGCTGTGTATCAGCTAGGGTACTGAGGCAGGGAGGGTGTGTATCAGCTAGGGTACTGAGGCAGGGAGGGTGTGTATCAGCTAGGGTACTGAGGCAGGGAGGGTGTGTATGTATGTAGGCCTGCAGCCATACTGCCTGACAATACAATCCAGGCAGTCAGAGAAGAGAGGAAAGTAGAGGATGCAGAGGAAACGAGAGAAGTGGAGAAGGAGAGAGGGGAGGATAGGAGAGGAGTGGAGAGGGGAGGATAGGAGAGGAGTGGAGAGGGGAGGATATGAGAGGAGAGGATATGAGAGGAGAGGGGAGGATAGGAGAGGAGAGGGGAGGATAGGAGAGGAGAGGATATGAGAGGAGAGGGGAGGATAGGAGAGGAGAGGGGAGGAGAGGAGAGGAGAGGAGTGGAGTGGACGTCAGAGGGGGAGGATATGAGAGGTGGAGAGGGGAAGATAGGAGAGGAGTGGAGAGGGGAGGATAGGAGAGGAGAGGGGAGGATAGGAGAGGAGAGGAGTGGAGTGAACGGGAGAGGGGAGGATATGAGAGGTGGAGAGGGGAAGATAGGAGAGGAGTGGAGAGGGGAGGATATGAGAGGTGGAGAGGGGAGGATAGGAGTGGAGAGGAGTGGAGAGGTGAACTATGACATCCATGTTAGGAATGTGCTGTCGTAAATCTGGCTCCTAATATGAGAAGGTTAAGAGCTCACAGAAGAGCTAGTAGAACAAGGTAGGTCTTGAAAAGTTCAACAGATTAGTGGTTAAGGTTAATCAGATTGCATTACATGGCCATTGGGTCAAAGGTTCCCTGTGAGCTTGGCAGGATTACACTGCTGCTGTGTCATTGCACCAAATACCCCGTGTGTGAATGAGAGCATCCTGTATGTTAATTAAATCCACCTGGGCTCTCTAGCATCCTGTCAAGGAATGATTTGGAGAGAGTATTATGATGATCAGGGAGGAGGAGGGAGTAGGAGGGGGGGGAGGAGGGAGGATCAGGGAGGATCAAGGAGGAGTGGGGAGTATCACGGAGAAGCAGGGAGGATCAGGGAAGAGGAGGGAGGATCAGAGAAGAGGAGGGAGGATCAGGGAGGAGGGAACAGGGGGAGGATCAGGGAAGAGGAGGGAACAGGGGGGAGGATCAGGGAAGAGGAGGGAACAGGGGGGAGGATCAGGGAAGAGGAGGGAACAGGGGGGAGGATCAGGGAAGAGGAGGGAACAGGGGGGAGGATCAGGGAAGAGGAGGGAACAGGGGGGAGGATCAGAGAAGAGGAGGGAGGGGGGATCAGGGAGGACGAGGGAGGATCAGCGAGGACTAGGGAGAACAAGGGAGGACCAGGAAGGAGGGAGGGGTGATCGGGGAGGAGGAGGATCAGGGTGGAATAGGGAGGAGCAGGTAGGATCCGAGAGAAACAAACAACCCTCTTCCTTCTCTCTCCTTTCCCTGATCGTCCCTACTCCTCCCTGCTCCCCTCTTTCTCCTCTCTCCTTTCCCCTGATCGTCCCTACTCCTCACTGCTCCTCCCTCTTCCTCCTCTCTCCTTTCCCCTGATCGTCCCTACTCCTCCCTGCTCCCCCTCTTTCTCCTCTCTCCTTTCCCCTGATCGTCCCTACTCCTCCCTGCTCCTCCCTCTTCCTCCTCTCTCCTTTCCCCTGATCGTCCCTACTCCTCCCTCTTCCTCCTCTCTCCTGATCGTCCCTACTCCTCCCTGCTCCTCCCTCTTCCTCCTCTCTCCTTTCCCTGATCGTCCCTACTCCTCCCTGCTCCTCCTCTCTCCTTTACCCTGATCGTCCCTACTCCTCCTCTCTCCTTTGCCTGATCGTCCCTACTCCTCCTCTCTCCTTTACCCTGATCGTCCCTACTCCTCCTCTCTCCTTTCCCCTGATCGTCCCTACTCCTCCTCTCTCCTTTCCCCTGCTCCTCCCTCTTCCTCTTCCTCCTCTCTCCTGATCGTCCCTGCTCCTCCCTCTTCCTCCTCTCTCCTTTCCCCTGATCGTCCCTACTCCTCCCTGCTCCTCCCTCTTCCTCCTCTCTCCTTTACCCTGATCGTCCCTACTCCTCCCTCTTCCTCTTCCTCCTCTCTCCTGATCGTCCCTACTCCTCCCTGCTCATCCCTCTTCCTCCTCTCTCCTTTCCCCTGCTCCTCCCTCTTCCTCTTCCTCCTCTCTCCTGATCGTCCCTACTCCTCCCTGCTCATCCCTCTTCCTCCTCTCTCCTTTCCCCTGATCGTCCCTAGTCCTCCTCTCTCCTTTCCCCTGCTCCTCCCTCTTCCTCTTCCTCCTCTCTCCTGATCGTCCCTACTCCTCCCTGCTCCTCCCCCTTCCTCCTCTCTCCTGATCATCCCTACTCCTCCCTGCTCATCCCTCTTCCTCCTCTCTCCTTTCCCCTGATCGTCCCTAGTCCTCCTCTCTCCTTTCCCCTGCTCCTCCCTCTTCCTCTTCCTCCTCTCTCCTGATCGTCCCTACTCCTCCCTGCTCCTCCCTCTTCCTCCTCTCTCCTTTCCCCTGCTCCTCCCTCTTCCTCCTCTCTCCTTTCCCCTGCTCCTCCCTCTTCCTCCTCTCTCCTGTCCCCTGCTCCTCCCTCTTCCTCCTCTCTCCTTTCCCCTGCTCCTCCCTCTTCCTCTTCCTCCTCTCCCCTGATCGTCCCTACTCCTCCCTGCTCCTCCCTCTTCCTCCTCTCTCCTTTCCCCTGCTCCTCCCTCTTCCTCTTCCTCCTCTCCCCTGATTGTCCCTACTCCTCCCTGCTCCTCCCTCTTCCTCTTCCTCCTCTCTCCTGATCGTCCCTACTCCTCCCTGCTCCTCCCTCTTCCTCCTCTCTCCTGATCGTCCCTACTCCTCCCTGCTCCTCCCTCTTCCTCCTCTCTCCTTTCCCCTGATCGTCCCTACTCCTCCCTCTTCCTCCTCTCCCCTGATCGTCCCTACTCCTCCCTGCTCCTCCCTCTTCCTCCTCTCTCCTTTCCCCTGATCGTCCCTACTCCTCCCTCTTCCTCCTCTCTCCTGATCGTCCCTACTCCTCCCTGCTCCTCCCTCTTCCTCCTCTCTCCTTTCCCTGATCGTCCCTACTCCTCCCTCTTCCTCCTCTCCCCTGATCGTCCCTACTCCTCCCTGCTCCTCCCTCTTCCTCTTCCTCCTCTCTCCTGATCGTCCCTACTCCTCCCTGCTCCTCCCTCTTCCTCCTCTCTCCTGATCGTCCCTACTCCTCCCTGCTCCTCCCTCTTCCTCCTCTCTCCTGATCATCCCTACTCCTCCCTGCTCCTCCCTCTTCCTCCTCTCTCCTTTCCCCCTCACCTCCTCTTTCCCCTTCTTGTCTGAACACAAGGAAACTGCTCTGGATTTCCCTTTCGCGGCTCGCTAGGCCTGCCTCACACCGTGAAATTATCCACAACTTGAAACATTGTGAATTAAGGAAACATTCAGTTATCGTTATTCCCAAGAAACTCCAATTTAAAATCTATCTCTGGTGCTGTCAAGTCATCATATGTTTTTTTTTAATGTAAATTAGTCTTGAGAAAAGCGGCACCTTTTCCACTCTCTCTGCATTTAAATGTGTTTATAAATCAGTGTACAGTTTTTGACAAAATGCTCATTAGAAGACAGGGCATCACTCACAAAGTTCCCCCCGTGAATTCTAACTATCAACTTTTATGAATAGTGGGTTTTGAAACCGTCCATGTTTTTCATTTTTTTTTGTTGTCTGTTTGATTCTTAAGTTCAATACGCAACGAGAGTTAATGCAATTATCCCCAGCCGTGACCCAGTTAGGCGCTGCGCTGCCAGCCATCACGATGCCAGACTGATGGATGTGTGAAAGGTTGTGTTTTTCAGGCAGGAGGTTCACATTTAACTGTGTTTCTAGTTGCCATGGGAGCAGGGAGCTTGTTTCTTTCCTCTTGGATTGTAGAGTAGAACAGACTTGCCCTTCATTCCACGTGGCAACAAAACTGGTTGAATCAACTTTGACGATGTTGGCTAGACATGGAAAACGGAGTGGGGGCGTTTCGTCTTTTAACCTAAATCCAACGACGTGGTGAAATGTTCTGTTGATTTCACGTTGAATTCACGTGACTCAAAACTAGAAGTTGAACTGATGTTTGTGTCCAGTGGGATATCCTCTCCTCTCCTCTCCTCTCCTCTCCTCTCCTCTCCTCTCCTCTCTTCTCTTCTCCTCTCTTCTCTTCTCCTCTCCTCTCCTCTCCTCTCTTCTCTTCTCCTCTCTTCTCCTCTCCTCTCCTCTCCTCCTCTCCTCTCCTCCCCTCCTCCTCTCTTCTCCTCTCCCCTCTGTTCCTCTCCTCTCCTCTCCTCTCCTCTCCTCTCCTCTCCTCTCCTCTGCTCCCCTCCTCCTCTCGTCTCCTCTCCCCTCTGTTCCTCTCCTCTCCTCTCCTCTCCTCTCCTCTCCTCTCCTCTCCTCTCCTCTGCTCCCCTCCTCCTCTCTTCTCCTCTCTCCCTCTGTTCCTCTCCTCTCCCCTCTGTTCCTCTCCTCTCTCCTCTCCTCTCCTCTCCTCTCCTCTCCTCTCCTCTCCTCTCCTCTCTTCTCTTCTCCTCTCTTCTCCTCTCCTCTCCTCTCCTCTCCTCTCTTCTCTTCTCCTCTCTTCTCCTCTCCTCTCCTCTCCTCTCCTCTCCTCTCCTCTCCTCTCCTCTCCTCCCCTCCTCCTCTCTTCTCCTCTCCCCTCTGTTCCTCTCCTCTCCTCTCCTCTCCTCTCTCTCCCCTCCTCCTCTCTTCTCCTCTCCCCTCTGTTCCTCTCCTCTCCTCTCCTCTCCTCTGCTCCCCTCCTTCTCTCTTCTCCTCTCCCCTCTGCCTCCCTTCTCTCTTCTCCTCTCCCCCTGCTCTCCACTCCTCGAATCAACTCAACTCTCTACCCCCTCTTCTTCTCCTCTCCTCCCCTCCTCTCTCCTATGCTTTAGTAATACTATATACCTTAGTTATACTATATGCCTTAGTAATACTATATGCTTTAGTAAATACTATATACCTTAGTAATATTATATACCTTAGTAATACTATATACCTTAGTAATACTATATGCCTTAGTAATACTATATGCCTTAGTAATACTATATACCTTAGTAATACTATATGCCTTAGTAATACTATATACCTTAGTAATACTATGCCGTAGTAATACTATATGCATTAGTAATACTATATGCTATAAGTAATACTATATACTTTAGTAATACTATATGCATTAGTAATACTATATGCCTTAGTAATACTATATGCCTTAGTAATACTATATGCCTTAGTAATACTATATACCTTAGTAATACTATACCTTAGTAATACTATATGCCTTAGCAATACTGTATGCCTTAGTAATACTATATGCCTTAGTAATACTATAATGCTTTAGTAATACTATATACCTTAGTAATACTACATACCTTAGTAATACTACATACCTTAGTAATACTATATACCTTAGTAATACTATATGCCTTAGTAATACTATATGCCTTAGTAATACTATATGCCTTAGTAATACTATATGCTTTGGTAATACTATATGCCTTAGTATACTATATGCCTTAGTAATACTATATGCTTTGGTAATACTATATGCCTTAGTAATACTATATGCCTTAGTAATACTATATGCTTTGGTATTACTATATGCCTTAGTAATACTATATGCCTTAGTAATACTATATGCTTTGGTAATACTATATGCCTTAGTAATACTATATGCCTTAGTAATACTATATATCTTAGTAATACTATATGCCTTAGTAATACTATATACCTTAGTAATACTATATACCTTAGTAATACGATGTGCCTTAGTAATACTATATGCCTTAGTAATACGATATGCCTTAGTAATACTATATGCCTTAGTAATACTATATGCCTTAGTAATACTATATACCTTAGTAATACTATATGCTTTGGTAATACTATATACCTTAGTAATACTATATGCCTTAGTAATACTATATGCCTTAATAATACTACACCTTAGTAATACTATATGCCTTAGTAATACTATATGCCTTAGTAATACTATATGCTTTAGTAATACTACATACCTTAGTAATACTACATACCTTAGTAATACTACATACCTTAGTAATACTATATGCCTTAGTAATACTATATGCCTTAGTAATACTACATACCTTAGTAATACTATATGCCTTAGTAATACTACATACCTTAGTAATACTACATACCTTAGTAATACTATACTGCTCAAAAAAATAAAGGGAACACTTAAACAACACAATGGAACTCCAAGTCAATCACACTTCTGTGAAATCAAACTGGCCACTTAGGAAGCAACACTGATTGACAATACATTTCACATGCTGTTGTGCAAATGGAATAGACAACAGGTGGAAATTATAGGCAATTAGCAAGACACCCCCAATAAAGGAGTGGTTCTGCAGGTGGTGACCACAGACCACTTCTCAGTTCCTATGCTTCCTGGCTGATGTTTTGGTCTCTTTTGAATGCTGGCGGTTCTTTCACTCGAGTGGTAGCATGAGACGGAGTCTACAACCCACACAAGTGGCTCAGGTAGTGCAGCTCATCCAGGATGGCACATCAATGCGAGATGTGGCAAGAAGGTTTGCTGTGTCTGTCAGGGTAGTGTCCAGAGCATGGAGGCGCTACCAGGGAGACAGGCCAGTACATCAGGGGACGTGGAGGAGGCCGTAGGAGGGCAACAACCCAGCAGCAGGACCGCTACCTCCGCCTTTGTGCAAGGAGGACCAGGAGGAGCACTGCCAGAGCCCTGCAAAATGACCTCCAGCAGGCCACAAATGTGCATGTGTCTGCTCAAACGGTCAGAAACAGACTCCATGAGGGTGGTATGAGGGCCCGACGTCCACAGGTGGGGGTTGTGTTTACAGCCCAACACCGTGCAGGACATTTTGGCATTTGCCAGAGAACACCAAGATTGGCAAATTCGCCACTGGCGCCCTGTGCTCTTCACAGATGAAAGCAGGTTCACACTGAGCACATGTGACAGACGTGACAGTCTGGGAGACGCCGTGGAGAACGTTCTGCTGCCTGCAACATCCTCCAGCATGACCGGTTTGGCGGTGGGTCAGTCATGGTGTGGGGTGGCATTTCTTTGGGGGGCCGCACAGCCCTTCATGTGCTCGCCAGAGGTAGCCTGACTGCCATTAGGTACCGAGATGAGATCCTCAGACCCCTTGTGAGACCATATGCTGGTGTGGTTGGCCCTGGGTTCCTCCTAATGCAAGACAATGCTAGCCCTCATGTGGCTGGAGTGTGTCAGCAGTTCCTGCAAGAGGAAGGCATTGATGCTAAGGACTGGCCCGCCCGTTCCCCAGACCTGAATCCAATTGAGCACATCTGGGACATCATGTCTCGCTCCATCCACCAACGCCACGTTGCACCTCAGACTGTCCAGGAGTTGGCGGATGCTTTAGTCCAGGTCTGGGAGGAGATCCCTCAGGAGACCATCCGTCACCTCATCAGGAGCATGCCCAGGCGTTGTAGGGAGGTCATACAGGCACGTGGAGGCCACACACACTACTGAGCCTCATTTTGACTTCTTTTAAGGACATTCCATCAAAGTTGGATCAGCCTGTAGTGTGGTTTTCCACTTTCATTTTGAGTCCAAATCCAGATCTCCATGGGTTGATACATTTGATTTCCATTGATATTTTTTGTGTGATTTTGTTGTCAGCACATTCAACTATGTAAAGAAAAATGTATTTAATATGAATATTTCATTCATTCAGATCTAGGATGTGTTATTTTAGTGTTCCCTTAATTGATTTGAGCAGTGTATATGCCTTAATGCTTTAGTAATACAATATACCTTAGTAATACTATATACCTTAGTAATACTATATGCCTTAGTAATACTATATGCCTTAGTAATACTATATACCTTAGTAATACTATACGCCTTAGTAATACTATATACCTTAGTAATACTATATGCCTTAGTAATACTATATGCCTTAGTAATACTATATACCTTAGTAATACTATATGCCTTAGTAATACTATATGCCTTAGTAATACTATATACCTTAGTAATACTATATGCCTTAGTAATACAATATACCTTAGTAATACTATATACCTTAGTAATACTATACCTTAGTAATACTATAATATTAGTAATATTATATGCCTTAGTAATACTATATACCTTAGTAATACTATATGCCTTAGTAATACTATATACCTTAGTAATATTATATGCCTTAGTAATACTACATACCTTAGTAATACTATATGCCTTAGTAATACTATATACCTTAGTAATACTACATACCTTAGTAATACTATATACTTTAGTAATACTATATGCCTTAGTAATACTACATACCTTAGTAATACTATATGCTTTAGTAATACTACATACCTTAGTAATACTATACGCTTTAGTAATACTATATGCCTTAGTAATACTATATACCTTAGTAATACTATATGCTTTAGTAATACTACATGCCTTATTCCACCAACAGGACGCATGACAAAACAACATGAGTATTGTCCCTACAGGAAGACGAGGATAACAAGGAGACCTTTCCAACTAAGTGATCAAGCTTATATCGGAGCAGCTAGGCCATTCAATTCATCCAGGACCTGTCTGCTAAGCTGAGGGGGAAAAGAACGCAAGCAAATCGTTCCGATCAGACATTCACTAGAGGAAAAAGGAATCAAGTCTCAACTCCGATTCCCGGCAGTGCTGTGGGCAACGAAGTGAACACAGAGAACGAAGTTCAAGCGCCGATGACGCGCTGAACAGGCTGTTAGAAACCTTTCCAGTTGAAAGAGAGCCCAGTTTTATCATAATTTCAGACAATATTCTTTCCACCTCCCGACAGTACAATTTAGACTCTTGTCCCCAAGTAACAGTTTTTTCTTTAGAAGTAAATGATCAATTAGCCAATGAAATATGTGGACACTGAAAAGACAGTTTAACAGAGGAAATATAGCATGTCAATAATTGTAAATAATTGTTCTATGGATGTGTCACGCCTGATCTGTTTCACCTGTCTTTGTGATTGTCTCCCACCCCCTCCAGGTGTAACACCTGATCTGTTTCACCTGTCTTTGTGCTTGTCTCCACACCCCTCCAGGTGTAACACCTGATCTGTTTCACCTGTCTTTCTGATTGTCTCCACCCCCTCCAGGTGTAACACCCTGATCTGTTTCACCTGTCTTTCTGATTGTCTCCACCCCTCCAGGTGTAACACCCTGATCTATTTCACCTGTCTTTGTGATTGTCTCCACACCCTCCAGGTGTAACACCTGATCTGTTTCACCTGTCTTTGTGCTTGTCTCCACCCCTCCAGGTGTCACACACCCTGATCTCTTTCACCTGTCTTTGTGATTGTCTCCACCCCTCCAGGTGTAACACCCTGATCTATTTCACCTGTCTTTGTGATTGTCTCCACCCCCTCCAGGTGTCACACCCTGATCTCTTTCACCTGTCTTTGTGATTGTCTCCCACCCCCTCCAGGTGTAACACCCTGATCTATTTCACCTGTCTTTGTGATTGTCTCCACCCCCTCCAGGTGTAACACCTGATCTGTTTCACCTGCCTTTGTGCTTGTCTCCACCCCCTCCAGGTGTAACATCCTGATCTGTTTCACCTGCCTTTGTGCTTGTCTCCACCCCCTCCAGGTGTAACATCCTGATCTGTTTCACCTGCCTTTGTGCTTGTCTCCACCCCCTCCAGGTGTAACACCCTGATCTGTTTCACCTGCCTTTGTGCTTGTCTCCACCCCCTCCAGGTGTAACACCCTGATCTGTTTCACCTGCCTTTGTGCTTGTCTCCACCCCCTCCAGGTGTAACACCCTGATCTATTTCACCTGTCTTTGTGCTTGTCTCCACCCCTCCAGGTGTAACACCTGATCTGTTTCACCTGTCTTTGTGATTGTCTCCACCCCCCTCCAGGTGTAACACCTGATCTGTTTCACCTGTCTTTGTGATTGTCTCCACCCCCCTCCAGGTGTAACACCCTGATCTGTTTCACCTGTCTTTGTGATTGTCTCCACCCCCTCCACGTGTAACACCCTGATCTGTTTCACCTGTCTTTGTGCTTGTCTCCACCCCCTCCAGGTGTAACACCCTGATCTATTTCACCTGTCTTTGTGATTGTCTCCACCCCCTCCAGGTGTAACACCCTGATATATTTCACCTGTCTTTGTGATTGTCTCCACCCCTCCAGGTGTAACACCCTGATCTGTTTCACCTGTCTTTGTGATTGTCTCACCCCTCCAGGTGTAACACCTGATCTATTTCACCTGTCTTTGTGCTTGTCTCCACCCCCCCTCCAGGTGTAACACCCTGATCTGTTTCACCTGTCTTTGTGATTGTCTCCACCCCCCTCCAGGTGTAACACCCTGATCTGTTTCACCTGTCTTTGTGATTGTCTCCACCCCCCTCCAGGTGTAACACCCTGATCTGTTTCACCTGTCTTTCTGATTGTCTCCACCCCCCTCCAGGTGTAACACCCTGATCTATTTCACCTGTCTTTGTGATTGTCTCCACACCCCTCCAGGTGTAACACCCTGATCTGTTTCACCTGTCTTTGTGCTTGTCTCCACCCCCCTCCAGGTGTAACACCCTGATCTATTTCACCTGTCTTTGTGCTTGTCTCCACCCCCCTCCAGGTGTAACACCCTGATCTATTTCACCTGTCTTTGTGATTGTCTCCACCCCCCTCCAGGTGTAACACCCTGATCTGTTTCACCTGTCTTTGTGATTGTCTCCACCCCCCTCCAGGTGTAACACCCTGATCTGTTTCACCTGTCTTTGTGCTTGTCTCCACCCCCCTCCAGGTGTAACACCCTGATCTGTTTCACCTGTCTTTGTGCTTGTCTCCACCCCCCTCCAGGTGTAACACCCTGATCTGTTTCACCTGTCTTTGTGCTTGTCTCCACCCCCCTCCAGGTGTAACACCCTGATCTATTTCACCTGTCTTTGTGATTGTCTCCACCCCCCTCCAGGTGTAACACCCTGATCTATTTCACCTGTCTTTGTGCTTGTCTCCACCCCCCTCCAGGTGTAACACCCTGATCTGTTTCACCTGTCTTTGTGATTGTCTCCACCCCCCTCCAGGTGTAACACCCTGATCTGTTTCACCTGTCTTTGTGATTGTCTCCACCCCCCTCCAGGTGTAACACCCTGATCTGTTTCACCTGTCTTTGTGATTGTCTCCACCCCCCTCCAGGTGTAACACCCTGATCTGTTTCACCTGTCTTTGTGCTTGTCTTTGTGCTTGTCTCCACCCCCCTCCAGGTGTCCCACCCTGATCTGTTTCACCTGTCTTTGTGCTTGTCTCCACCCCCCTCCAGGTGTAACACCCTGATCTATTTCACCTGTCTTTGTGATTGTCTCCACCCCCCTCCAGGTGTAACACCCTGATATATTTCACCTGTCTTTGTGATTGTCTCCACCCCCTCCAGGTGTAACACCTGATCTGTTTCACCTGTCTTTGTGATTGTCTCCACCCCCTCCAGGTGTAACACCCTGATCTATTTCACCTGTCTTTGTGCTTGTCTCCACCCCCCTCCAGGTGTAACACCCTGATCTGTTTCACCTGTCTTTGTGATTGTCTCCACCCCCTCCAGGTGTAACACCTGATCTGTTTCACCTGTCTTTGTGCTTGTCTCCACCCCCTCCAGGTGTAACACCCTGATCTGTTTCACCTGTCTTTGTGCTTGTCTCCACCCCCCTCCAGGTGTAACACCCCTGATCTGTTTCACCTGTCTTTGTGCTTGTCTCACCCCCTCCAGGTGTAACACCTGATCTGTTTCACCTGTCTTTGTGCTTGTCTCCCCCCCTCCAGGTGTAACACCCTGATCTATTTCACCTGTCTTTGTGATTGTCTCCACCCCCCTCCAGGTGTAACACCCTGATCTATTTCACCTGTCTTTGTGCTTGTCTCCACCCCCTCCAGGTGTAACACCCTGATCTGTTTCACCTGTCTTTGTGATTGTCTCCACCCCCTCCAGGTGTAACACCTGATCTGTTTCACCTGTCTTTGTGATTGTCTCCACCCCCTCCAGGTGTAACACCCTGATCTGTTTCACCTGTCTTTGTGATTGTCTCCACCCCCCTCCAGGTGTAACACCCTGATCTGTTTCACCTGTCTTTGTGCTTGTCTTTGTGCTTGTCTCCACCCCCCTCCAGGTGTCCCACCCTGATCTGTTTCACCTGTCTTTGTGCTTGTCTCCACCCCCCTCCAGGTGTAACACCCTGATCTATTTCACCTGTCTTTGTGATTGTCTCCACCCCCCTCCAGGTGTAACACCCTGATATATTTCACCTGTCTTTGTGATTGTCTCCACCCCCCTCCAGGTGTAACACCCTGATCTGTTTCACCTGTCTTTGTGATTGTCTCCACCCCCCTCCAGGTGTAACACCCTGATCTATTTCACCTGTCTTTGTGCTTGTCTCCACCCCCCTCCAGGTGTAACACCCTGATCTGTTTCACCTGTCTTTGTGATTGTCTCCACCCCCCTCCAGGTGTAACACCCTGATCTGTTTCACCTGTCTTTGTGATTGTCTCCACCCCCCTCCAGGTGTAACACCCTGATCTGTTTCACCTGTCTTTGTGATTGTCTCCACCCCCCTCCAGGTGTAACACCCTGATCTGTTTCACCTGTCTTTGTGCTTGTCTCCACCCCCTCCAGGTGTCCCACCCTGATCTGTTTCACCTGTCTTTGTGCTTGTCTCCACCCCCTCCAGGTGTAACACCTGATCTATTTCACCTGTCTTTGTGATTGTCTCCACCCCCCTCCAGGTGTAACACCCTGATCTATTTCACCTGTCTTTGTGCTTGTCTCCACCCCCTCCAGGTGTAACACCCTGATCTGTTTCACCTGTCTTTGTGCTTGTCTCCACCCCCTCCAGGTGTAACACCCTGATCCGTTTCACCTGTCTTCGTGATTGTCTCCACCCCCTCCAGGTGTCCACCCTGATCTCTTTCACCTGTCTTTGTGATTGTCTCCACCCCCTCCAGGTGTAACACCCTGATCTGTTTCACCTGTCTTTGTGCTTGTCTCCACCCCCCTCCAGGTGTAACACCCTGATCTATTTCACCTGTCTTTGTGATTGTCTCCACCCCCCTCCAGGTGTAACACCCTGATCTGTTTCACCTGTCTTTGTGCTTGTCTCCACCCCCCTCCAGGTGTAACACCCTGATCTATTTCACCTGTCTTTGTGATTGTCTCCACCCCCCTCCAGGTGTAACACCCTGATCTATTTCACCTGTCTTTCTGATTGTCTCCACCCCCCTCCAGGTGTAACACCCTGATCTGTTTCACCTGTCTTTCTGATTGTCTCCACCCCCCTCCAGGTGTAACACCCTGATCTGTTTCACCTGTCTTTGTGATTGTCTCCACCCCCCTCCAGGTGTAACACCCTGATCTGTTTCACCTGTCTTTGTGATTGTCTCCACCACCCTCCAGGTGTAACACCCTGATCTATTTCACCTGTCTTTGTGATTGTCTCCACCCCTCCAGGTGTAACACCCTGATCTGTTTCACCTGTCTTTCTGATTGTCTCCACCCCCTCCAGGTGTAACACCTGATCTGTTTCACCTGTCTTTGTGATTGTCTCCACCCCCTCCAGGTGTAACACCTGATCTGTTTCACCTGTCTTTGTGATTGTCTCCACCCCCTCCAGGTGTAACACCCCTGATCTATTTCACCTGTCTTTGTGCTTGTCTCCACCCCCTCCAGGTTTGTAACACCCTGATCTGTTTCACCTGTCTTTGTGCTTGTCTCCACCCCCTCCAGGTGTCCCACCTGATCTGTTTCACCTGTCTTTGTGCTTGTCTCCACCCCACCTCCAGGTGTAACACCCTGATCTATTTCACCTGTCTTTGTGATTGTCTCCACCCCCTCCAGGTGTAACACCCTGATCTATTTCACCTGTCTTTGTGCTTGTCTCCACCCCCTCCAGGTGTAACACCCCTGATCTGTTTCACCTGTCTTTGTGCTTGTCTCCACCCCCTCCAGGTGTAACACCCTGATCTGTTTTCACCTGTCTTCGTGATTGTCTCCACCCCCTCCAGGTGTCCCACCCTGATCTCTTTCACCTGTCTTTGTGATTGTCTCCACCCCTCCAGGTGTAACACCCTGATCTATTTCACCTGTCTTTGTGCTTGTCTCCACCCCTCCAGGTGTAACACCCTGATCTGTTTCACCTGTCTTTGTGCTTGTCTCCACCCCCTCCAGGTGTAACACCCTGATCCGTTTCACCTGTCTTCGTGATTGTCTCCACCCCCTCCAGGTGTCCCACCCTGATCTCTTTCACCTGTCTTTGTGATTGTCTCCACCCCCCTCCAGGTGTAACACCCTGATCTGTTTCACCTGTCTTTGTGCTTGTCTCCACCCCCCTCCAGGTGTAACACCCTGATCTATTTCACCTGTCTTTGTGATTGTCTCCACCCCCCTCCAGGTGTAACACCCTGATCTGTTTCACCTGTCTTTGTGCTTGTCTCCACCCCCTCCAGGTGTAACACCCTGATCTATTTCACCTGTCTTTGTGATTGTCTCCACCCCCTCCAGGTGTAACACCCTGATCTGTTTCACCTGTCTTTCTGATTGTCTCCACCCCCTCCAGGTGTAACACCCTGATCTGTTTCACCTGTCTTTGTGATTGTCTCCACCCCCTCCAGGTGTAACACCCTGATCTGTTTCACCTGTCTTTGTGATTGTCTCCACCACCCCTCCAGGTGTAACACCTGATCTATTTCACCTGTCTTTGTGATTGTCTCCACCCCCTCCAGGTGTAACACCCTGATCTGTTTCACCTGTCTTTCTGATTGTCTCCACCCCCTCCAGGTGTAACACCCTGATCTGTTTCACCTGTCTTTGTGATTGTCTCCACCCTCCAGGTGTAACACCCTGATCTGTTTCACCTGTCTTTGTGATTGTCTCCACCCCCTCCAGGTGTAACACCCTGATCTATTTCACCTGTCTTTGTGCTTGTCTCCACCCCCCTCCGGTTGTAACACCCTGATCTGTTTCACCTGTCTTTGTGATTGTCTCCACCCTCCAGGTGGAACACCCTGATCTGTTTCACCTGTCTTTGTGATTGTCTCCACCCCTCCAGGTGCAACACCCTGATCTGTTTCACCTGTCTTTCTGATTGTCTCCACCCCCTCCAGGTGTAACACCCTGATCTGTTTCACCTGTCTTTGTGATTGTCTCCACCCCCTCTCAGGTGTAACACCCTGATCTGTTTCACCTGTCTTTGTGATTGTCTCCACCCCCTCCAGGTGTAACACCCCTGATCTATTTCACCTGTCTTTGTGCTTGTCTCCACCCCCTCCGGTTGTAACACCTGATCTGTTTCACCTGTCTTTGTGATTGTCTCCACCCCTCCAGGTGTAACACCCTGATCTGTTTCACCTGTCTTTGTGATTGTCTCCACCCTCCAGGTGTAACACCCTGATCTATTTCACCTGTCTTTGTGCTTGTCTCCACCCCCTCCGGTTGTAACACCCTGATCTGTTTCACCTGTCTTTGTGATTGTCTCCACCTCTCCAGGTGTAACACCCTGATCTGTTTCACCTGTCTTTGTGCTTGTCTCCACCCCCCTCCAGGTGTCCCACCCTGATCTGTTTCACCTGTCTTTGTGCTTGTCTCCACCCCCCTCCAGGTGTAACACCCTGATCTATTTCACCTGTCTTTGTGATTGTCTCCACCCCCCTCCAGGTGTAACACCCTGATCTATTTCACCTGTCTTTGTGCTTGTCTCCACCCCCCTCCAGGTGTAACACCCTGATCTGTTTCACCTGTCTTTGTGCTTGTCTCCACCCCCCTCCAGGTGTAACACCCTGATCCGTTTCACCTGTCTTCGTGATTGTCTCCACCCCCCTCCAGGTGTCCCACCCTGATCTCTTTCACCTGTCTTTGTGATTGTCTCCACCCCCCTCCAGGTGTAACACCCTGATCTGTTTCACCTGTCTTTGTGCTTGTCTCCACCCCCCTCCAGGTGTAACACCCTGATCTATTTCACCTGTCTTTGTGATTGTCTCCACCCCCCTCCAGGTGTAACACCCTGATCTGTTTCACCTGTCTTTGTGCTTGTCTCCACCCCCCTCCAGGTGTAACACCCTGATCTATTTCACCTGTCTTTGTGATTGTCTCCACCCCCCTCCAGGTGTAACACCCTGATCTGTTTCACCTGTCTTTGTGCTTGTCTCCACACCCCTCCAGGTGTAACACCCTGATCTGTTTCACCTGTCTTTCTGATTGTCTCCACCCCTCCAGGTGTAACACCCTGATCTGTTTCACCTGTCTTTGTGATTGTCTCCACCCCCTCCAGGTGTAACACCCTGATCTGTTTCACCTGTCTTTGTGATTGTCTCCACCCCCTCCAGGTGTAACACCCTGATCTATTTCACCTGTCTTTGTGATTGTCTCCACCCCCTCCAGGTGTAACACCCTGATCTGTTTCACCTGTCTTTGTGATTGTCTCCACCCCTCCAGGTGTAACACCCTGATCTGTTTCACCTGTCTTTGTGATTGTCTCCACCCCCTCCAGGTGTAACACCCTGATCTGTTTCACCTGTCTTTGTGATTGTCTCCACCCCCTCCAGGTGTAACACCCTGATCTGTTTCACCTGTCTTTGTGCTTGTCTCCCCCCTCCAGGTGTAACACCCTGATCTGTTTCACCTGTCTTTCTGATTGTCTCCACCACCCTCCAGGTGTAACACCCTGATCTATTTCACCTGTCTTTGTGATTGTCTCCACCCCCCTCCAGGTGTAACACCCTGATCTGTTTCACCTGTCTTTGTGCTTGTCTCCACCCCCCTCCAGGTGTAACACCCTGATCTATTTCACCTGTCTTTGTGATTGTCTCCACCCCCCTCCAGGTGTAACACCCTGATCTGTTTCACCTGTCTTTCTGATTGTCTCCACCCCCTCCAGGTGTAACACCCTGATCTGTTTCACCTGTCTTTGTGATTGTCTCCACCCTCCAGGTGTAACACCCTGATCTGTTTCACCTGTCTTTGTGATTGTCTCCACCCCCTCCAGGTGTAACACCTGATCTGTTTCACCTGTCTTTGTGATTGTCTCCACCCCTCCAGGTGTAACACCCTGATCTGTTTCACCTGTCTTTGTGATTGTCTCCACCCCCTCCAGGTGTAACACCCTGATCTGTTTCACCTGTCTTTGTGATTGTCTCCACCCCCTCCAGGTGTCCCAACCTGATCTGTTTCACCTGTCTTTGTGCTTGTCTCCACCCCCTCCAGGTGTAACACCCTGATCTATTTCACCTGTCTTTGTGATTGTCTCCACCCCCTCCAGGTGTAACACCCTGATCTATTTCACCTGTCTTTGTGCTTGTCTCCACCCCCTCCAGGTGTAACACCCTGATCTGTTTCACCTGTCTTTGTGCTTGTCTCCACCCCCTCCAGGTGTAACACCCTGATCCGTTTCACCTGTCTTTGTGATTGTCTCCACCCCTCCAGGTGTCCCACCCTGATCTATTTCACCTGTCTTTGTGATTGCCTCCACCCCCTCCAGGTGTAACACCCTGATCTGTTTCACCTGTCTTTGTGCTTGTCTCCACCCCCTCCAGGTGTAACACCCTGATCTGTTTCACCTGTCTTTGTGATTGTCTCCACCCCTCCAGGTGTAACACCCTGATCTGTTTCACCTGTCTTTCTGATTGTCTCCACCCCTCCAGGTGTAACACCCTGATCTGTTTCACCTGTCTTTGTGATTGTCTCCACCCCCTCCAGGTGTAACAGCCTGATCTGTTTCACCTGTCTTTGTGATTGTCTCCACCCCCTCCAGGTGTAACACCTGATCTGTTTCACCTGTCTTTGTGATTGTCTCCACCACCCTCCAGGTGTAACACCTGATCTATTTCACCTGTCTTTGTGATTGTCTCCACCCCTCCAGGTGTAACACCCTGATCTGTTTCACCTGTCTTTCTGATTGTCTCCACCCCTCCAGGTGTAACACCCTGATCTGTTTCACCTGTCTTTGTGATTGTCTCCACCCTCCAGGTGTAACACCCTGATCTGTTTCACCTGTCTTTGTGATTGTCTCCACCCCCTCCAGGTGTAACACCCTGATCTGTTTCACCTGTCTTTGTGCTTGTCTCCACCCCCCTCCAGGTGTAACACCCTGATCTGTTTCACCTGTCTTTGTGCTTGTCTCCACCCCCCTCCAGGTGTAACACCCTGATCTGTTTCACCTGTCTTTGTGCTTGTCTCCACCCCCCTCCAGGTGTCCCACCCTGATCTGTTTCACCTGTCTTTGTGCTTGTCTCCACCCACCTCCAGGTGTAACACCCTGATCTATTTCACCTGTCTTTGTGATTGTCTCCACCCCTCCAGGTGTAACACCCTGATCTATTTCACCTGTCTTTGTGCTTGTCTCCACTTCTCCAGGTGTCCCACCCTGATCTGTTTCACCTGTCTTTGTGCTTGTCTCCACCCCTCCAGGTGTAACACCCTGATCTATTTCACCTGTCTTTGTGCTTGTCTCCACCCCCTCCAGGTGTAACACCCTGATCTGTTTCACCTGTCTTTGTGCTTGTCTCCACCCCCAGGTGTAACACCTGATCCGTTTCACCTGTCTTCGTGATTGTCTCCACCCCCTCCAGGTGTCCCACCCTGATCTCTTTCACCTGTCTTTGTGATTGTCTCCACCCCCTCCAGGTGTAACACCTGATCTGTTTCACCTGTCTTTGTGCTTGTCTCCACCCCCCTCCAGGTGTAACACCCTGATCTATTTCACCTGTCTTTGTGATTGTCTCCACCCCCTCCAGGTGTAACACCCTGATCTGTTTCACCTGTCTTTGTGCTTGTCTCCACCCCCTCCAGGTGTAACACCCTGATCTATTTCACCTGTCTTTGTGATTGTCTCCACCCCCTCCAGGTGTAACACCCTGATCTATTTCACCTGTCTTTGTGATTGTCTCCACCCCTCCAGGTGTAACACCCTGATCTGTTTCACCTGTCTTTGTGCTTGTCTCCACACCCCTCCAGGTGTAACACCCTGATCTGTTTCACCTGTCTTTCTGATTGTCTCCACCCCCCTCCAGGTGTAACACCCTGATCTGTTTCACCTGTCTTTGTGATTGTCTCCACCCCTCCAGGTGTAACACCCTGATCTGTTTCACCTGTCTTTGTGATTGTCTCCACCCCCTCCAGGTGTAACACCCTGATCTATTTCACCTGTCTTTGTGATTGTCTCCACCCCCTCCAGGTGTAACACCCTGATCTGTTTCACCTGTCTTTGTGATTGTCTCCACCCCTCCAGGTGTAACACCCTGATCTGTTTCACCTGTCTTTGTGATTGTCTCCACCCCCTCCAGGTGTAACACCCTGATCTGTTTCACCTGTCTTTGTGATTGTCTCCACCCCCTCCAGGTGTAACACCCTGATCTGTTTCACCTGTCTTTGTGATTGTCTCCACCCCCCTCCAGGTGTAACACCCTGATCTATTTCACCTGTCTTTGTGCTTGTCTCCACCCCCTCCGGTTGTAACACCCTGATCTGTTTCACCTGTCTTTGTGATTGTCTCCACCCCCTCCAGGTGGAACACCCTGATCTGTTTCACCTGTCTTTGTGCTTGTCTCCACCCCTCCAGGTGTCCCACCCTGATCTGTTTCACCTGTCTTTGTGCTTGTCTCCACCCACCTCCAGGTGTAACACCTGATCTATTTCACCTGTCTTTGTGATTGTCTCCACACCCCTCCAGGTGTAACACCCTGATCTATTTCACCTGTCTTTGTGCTTGTCTCCACCCCTCCAGGTGTAACACCTGATCTGTTTCACCTGTCTTTGTGCTTGTCTCCACCCCCTCCAGGTGTAACACCCTGATCCGTTTCACCTGTCTTCGTGATTGTCTCCACCCCCTCCAGGTGTCCCACCCTGATCTCTTTCACCTGTCTTTGTGATTGTCTCCACCCCCTCCAGGTGTAACACCCTGATCTGTTTCACCTGTCTTTGTGCTTGTCTCCACCCTCCAGGTGTAACACCCTGATCTATTTCACCTGTCTTTGTGATTGTCTCCACCCCCCTCCAGGTGTAACACCCTGATCTGTTTCACCTGTCTTTGTGCTTGTCTCCACCCCCCTCCAGGTGTAACACCCTGATCTATTTCACCTGTCTTTGTGATTGTCTCCACCCCCCTCCAGGTGTAACACCCTGATCTGTTTCACCTGTCTTTGTGCTTGTCTCCACCCCCCTCCAGGTGTAACACCCTGATCTGTTTCACCTGTCTTTCTGATTGTCTCCACCCCCCTCCAGGTGTAACACCCTGATCTGTTTCACCTGTCTTTGTGATTGTCTCCACCCCCCTCCAGGTGTAACACCCTGATCTGTTTCACCTGTCTTTGTGATTGTCTCCACCCCCCTCCAGGTGTAACACCCTGATCTGTTTCACCTGTCTTTGTGCTTGTCTCCACCCCCCTCCAGGTGTAACACCCTGATCTGTTTCACCTGTCTTTCTGATTGTCTCCACCCCCTCCAGGTGTAACACCCTGATCTGTTTCACCTGTCTTTGTGATTGTCTCCACCCCCCTCCAGGTGTAACACCTGATCTGTTTCACCTGTCTTTGTGATTGTCTCCACCCCTCCAGGTGTAACACCCTGATCTATTTCACCTGTCTTTGTGATTGTCTCCACCCCCCTCCAGGTGTAACACCCTGATCTGTTTCACCTGTCTTTGTGATTGTCTCCACCCCCTCCAGGTGTAACACCCTGATCTGTTTCACCTGTCTTTGTGATTGTCTCCACCCCCTCCAGGTGTAACACCCTGATCTGTTTCACCTGTCTTTGTGCTTGTCTCCACCCCTCCAGGTGTAACACCCTGATCTATTTCACCTGTCTTTGTGATTGTCTCCACCCCCTCCAGGTGTAACACCCTGATCTGTTTCACCTGTCTTTGTGCTTGTCTCCACCCCCCTCCAGGTGTAACACCCTGATCTATTTCACCTGTCTTTGTGATTGTCTCCACCCCCCTCCAGGTGTAACACCCTGATCTGTTTCACCTGTCTTTCTGATTGTCTCCACCCCCCTCCAGGTGTAACACCCTGATCTGTTTCACCTGTCTTTGTGATTGTCTCCACCCCCCTCCAGGTGTAACACCCTGATCTGTTTCACCTGTCTTTGTGATTGTCTCCACCCCCCTCCAGGTGTAACACCCTGATCTGTTTCACCTGTCTTTGTGATTGTCTCCACCCCCCTCCAGGTGTAACACCCTGATCTGTTTCACCTGTCTTTGTGATTGTCTCCACCCCCCTCCAGGTGTAACACCCTGATCTGTTTCACCTGTCTTTGTGATTGTCTCCACCCCCCTCCAGGTGTAACACCCTGATCTATTTCACCTGTCTTTGTGCTTGTCTCCACCCCCCTCCGGTTGTAAAACCCTGATCTGTTTCACCTGTCTTTGTGATTGTCTCCACCCCCCTCCAGGTGTAACACCCTGATCTGTTTCACCTGTCTTTGTGCTTGTCTCCACCCCCCTCCAGGTGGAACACCCTGATCTGTTTCACCTGTCTTTGTGATTGTCTCCACCCCTCCAGGTGTCCCACCCTGATCTGTTTCACCTGTCTTTGTGCTTGTCTCCACCCCCTCCAGGTCTCCCACCCTGATCTGTTTCACCTGTCTTTGTGATTGTCTCCACCCCTCCAGGTGTCCCAACCTGATCTGTTTCACCTGTCTTTGTGCTTGTCTCCACCCCTCCAGGTGTAACACCCTGATCTATTTCACCTGTCTTTGTGATTGTCTCCACCCCCTCCAGGTGTAACACCTGATCTATTTCACCTGTCTTTGTGCTTGTCTCCACCCCCTCCAGGTGTAACACCCTGATCTGTTTCACCTGTCTTTGTGCTTGTCTCCACCCCTCCAGGTGTAACACCCTGATCCGTTTCACCTGTCTTTGTGATTGTCTCCACCCCCTCCAGGTGTCCCACCCTGATCTATTTCACCTGTCTTTGTGATTGCCTCCACCCCTCCAGGTGTAACACCCTGATCTGTTTCACCTGTCTTTGTGCTTGTCTCCACCCCCTCCAGGTGTAACACCCTGATCTGTTTCACCTGTCTTTGTGATTGTCTCCACCCCCTCCAGGTGTAACACCCTGATCTGTTTCACCTGTCTTTCTGATTGTCTCCACCCCCCTCCAGGTGTAACACCCTGATCTGTTTCACCTGTCTTTGTGATTGTCTCACCCCTCCAGGTGTAACAGCCTGATCTGTTTCACCTGTCTTTGTGCTTGTCTCCACCCCCTCCAGGTGTCCCACCCTGATCTGTTTCACCTGTCTTTGTGATTGTCTCCACCCCCTCCAGGTGTAACAGCCTGATCTGTTTCACCTGTCTTTGTGATTGTCTCCACCCCCCTCCAGGTGTAACACCCTGATCTATTTCACCTGTCTTTGTGATTGTCTCCACCCCCTCCAGGTGTAACACCCTGATCTGTTTCACCTGTCTTTGTGATTGTCTCCACCCTCCAGGTGTAACACCCTGATCTGTTTCACCTGTCTTTGTGATTGTCTCCACCCCCTCCACGTGTAACACCCTGATCTGTTTCACCTGTCTTTGTGATTGTCTCCACCCCCCTCCAGGTGTAACACCCTGATCTGTTTCACCTGTCTTTGTGATTGTCTCCACCCCCTCCAGGTGTAACACCCTGATCTGTTTCACCTGTCTTTGTGCTTGTCTTTGTGCTTGTCTCCACCCCCCTCCAGGTGTCCCACCCTGATCTGTTTCACCTGTCTTTGTGCTTGTCTCCACCCCCCTCCAGGTGTAACACCCTGATCTATTTCACCTGTCTTTGTGATTGTCTCCACCCCCCTCCAGGTGTAACACCCTGATCTGTTTCACCTGTCTTTGTGATTGTCTCCACCCCCCTCCAGGTGTAACACCCTGATCTGTTTCACCTGTCTTTGTGATTGTCTCCACCCCCTCCAGGTGTAACACCCTGATCTGTTTCACCTGTCTTTGTGATTGTCTCCACCCCTCCAGGTGTAACACCCTGATATATTTCACCTGTCTTTGCGATTGTCTCCACCCCCTCCAGGTGTAACACCCTGATCTGTTTCACCTGTCTTTGTGATTGTCTCCACCCCCCTCCAGGTGTAACACCCTGATCTATTTCACCTGTCTTTGTGCTTGTCTCCACCCCCTCCAGGTGTAACACCCTGATCTGTTTCACCTGTCTTTGTGATTGTCTCCACCCCTCCAGGTGTAACACCCTGGTCTGTTTCACCTGTCTTTGTGATTGTCTCCACCCCCTCCAGGTGTAACACCCTGATCTGTTTCACCTGTCTTTGTGCTTGTCTCCACCCCCTCCAGGTGTCCCACCCTGATCTGTTTCACCTGTCTTTGTGCTTGTCTCCACCCCCTCCAGGTGTAACACCCTGATCTATTTCACCTGTCTTTGTGATTGTCTCCACCCCTCCAGGTGTAACACCCTGATCTATTTCACCTGTCTTTGTGCTTGTCTCCACCCCCCCAGGTGTAACACCCTGATCTGTTTCACCTGTCTTTGTGCTTGTCTCCACCCTCCAGGTGTAACACCCTGATCCGTTTCACCTGTCTTCGTGATTGTCTCCACCCCTCCAGGTGTCCCACCCTGATCTCTTTCACCTGTCTTTGTGATTGTCTCCACCCCCTCCAGGTGTAACACCCTGATCTGTTTCACCTGTCTTTGTGCTTGTCTCCACCCCCTCCAGGTGTAACACCTGATCTATTTCACCTGTCTTTGTGATTGTCTCCACCCCCTCCAGGTGTAACACCCTGATCTGTTTCACCTGTCTTTGTGCTTGTCTCCACCCCCTCCAGGTGTAACACCCTGATCTATTTCACCTGTCTTTGTGATTGTCTCCACCCCCCTCCAGGTGTAACACCCTGATCTGTTTCACCTGTCTTTCTGATTGTCTCCACCCCCCTCCAGGTGTAACACCCTGATCTGTTTCACCTGTCTTTGTGATTGTCTCCACCCCCCTCCAGGTGTAACACCCTGATCTGTTTCACCTGTCTTTGTGATTGTCTCCACCCCCCTCCAGGTGTAACACCCTGATCTGTTTCACCTGTCTTTGTGCTTGTCTCCACCCCCTCCAGGTGTAACACCCTGATCTGTTTCACCTGTCTTTGTGATTGTCTCCACCCCCCTCCAGGTGTAACACCCTGATCTATTTCACCTGTCTTTCTGATTGTCTCCACCCCCCTCCAGGTGTAACACCCTGATCTGTTTCACCTGTCTTTGTGATTGTCTCCACCCCCCTCCAGGTGTAACACCCTGATCTGTTTCACCTGTCTTTGTGATTGTCTCCACCCCCTCCAGGTGTAACACCCTGATCTATTTCACCTGTCTTTGTGATTGTCTCCACCCCCCTCCAGGTGTAACACCCTGATCTATTTCACCTGTCTTTGTGATTGTCTCCACCCCCCTCCAGGTGTAACACCCTGATCTATTTCACCTGTCTTTGTGATTGTCTCCACCCCCCTCCAGGTGTAACACCCTGATCTGTTTCACCTGCCTTTGTGCTTGTCTCCACCCCCCTCCAGGTGTAACACCCTGATCTGTTTCACCTCTCTTTGTGATTGTCTCCACCCCCCTCCAGGTGTAACACCCTGATCTGTTTCACCTGTCTTTGTGATTGTCTCCACCCCCCTCCAGGTGTTCCACCCTGATCTGTTTCACCTGTCTTTGTGCTTGTCTCCACCCCCCTCCAGGTGTCCCACCCTGATCTGTTTCACCTGTCTTTGTGATTGTCTCCACCCCCCTCCAGGTGTCCCACCCTGATCTGTTTCACCTGTCTTTGTGATTGTCTCCACCCCCCTCCAGGTGTCCCACCCTGATCTGTTTCACCTGTCTTTGTGATTGTCTCCACCCCCCTCCAGGTGAGAGACTAGAGGGACATGGCAGTATTAACTACCACCTGGGTTAACACAGCTCACAGAGACTAGAGGGACATGGCAGTATTAACTACCACCTGGGTTAACACAGCTCACAGAGACTAGAGGGACATGGCAGTATTAACTACCACCTGGGTTAACACAGCTCACAGAGACTAGAGGTACATGGCAGTATTAACTACCACCTGGGTTAACACAGCTCACAGAGACTAGAGGGACATGGCAGTATTAACTACCACCTGGGTTAACACAGCTCACAGAGCCTAGAGGGAGATTAAGTTTAATTTACTCAATCAGATATATTAGTTGCCAACAATAAAAATAGTTAATTGATGCCCAAATAATAATTGAGTCTTTATTTAACCAGGGAAAAAAAGTAACCTGAAAGTCGTGAATCGTCTCCTCTCCTGCCTCCTCCTCTCCTCTCCCTAGGTGCCAGTCAGGTATCTCCCTAGGTGCCAGTCAGGTATCTCCCTAGGTGCCAATCAGGTATCTCCCTAGGTGCCAGTCAGGTATCTCCCTAGGTGCCAATCAGGTATCTCCCTAGGTGCCAGTCAGGTATCTCCCTAGGTGCCAATCAGGTATCTCCCTAGGTGCCAGTCAGGTATCTCCCTAGGTGCCAATCAGGTATCTCCCTAGGTGCCAGTCAGGTATCTCCCTAGGTGCCAGTCAGGTATCTCCCTAGGTGCCAGTCAGGTATCTCCCTAGGTGCCAGTCAGGTATCTCCCTAGTTGCCAATCAGGTATCTCCCTAGGTGCCAGTCAGGTATCTCCCTAGGTGCCAATTAGGTATCTCCCTAGGTGCCAGTCAGGTATCTCCCTAGGTGCCAATTAGGTATTTCCCTAGGTGCCAGTCAGGTATCTCCCTAGGTGCCAGTCAGGTATCTCTCTAGGTGCCAATCAGGTATCTCTCTAGGTGCCAATCAGGTATTTCCCTAGGTGCCAGTCAGGTATCTCCCCAGGTGCCAATCAGGTATTTCCCTAGGTGCCAATCAGGTCTCTCCCTAGGTGCCAGTCAGGTATCTCCCTAGGTGCCAGTCAGGTCTCTCCCTAGGTGCCAATCAGGTATTTCCCTAGGTGCCAATCAGGTATCTCCCTAGGTGCCAATCAGGTATCTCCCTAGGTGCCAGTCAGGTATCTCCCCAGCTCCAAACTGAGCCAATTCGGTATGCCGATCCACACACTGCACTGAAGGCAATGAACAGTGAAACAAAATACAGACTCTTCTCTGTTTACCAATAGACACATTTTAATGATTGCTTGAGTGAGCTACTACTAATCAAACTATAAATCACAAGAGGCCCAGCAGCATCCCAAATGGGACCCGATTCTCTATAAAGTGCACTGCTTTTGACAAGAGCCCATAGAGTTCTATGAAAGAGGGTGCCATTTGGGGGTGGGGGCACACTGTCTGTGGCAGGGACGAATGCACAAACCACAGAGCTGTGCTGCGAAGCATAGCTGGAGCAGAAGGGGATTGGCTGTTGAGCAGAAAATGAACTGTACTGTACTCCTACAGGCATTGGATGACTAAACATGTCTGGGAAATTCTTCAGCAGCAGCAGTCATGTCCTTGGATAACTCTAGATAAACCTAGATATTTTTTTTATTTTATTTTACCAGGCAAGTCAGTTAAGAACAAATTCTTATTTTCAATGACGGCCTGGGAACAGTGGGTTAACTGCCTGTTCAGGGGCAGAACGACAGATTTGTACCTTGTCAGCTCAGGGGTTTGAACTCACAACCTTCCGGTTACTAGTCCAACGCTCTAACCACTAGGCTATCCTGCTGCCCCAGTTAATTCTAGATACCTCTAGATAAACTCTAGATAACTCTATATAATTCTAGATAACTCCAGATAACCTTAGATAATTCTAGACGTATTACGTTGTTGTCTTACAGCGAGAAATACATGCTAACATTAGCCAGAGAAATATCACCTGATCAGAGAGTGTGGTTAGGAACGTTAACTCTAGAGGTTGGTCCTGCGTTGTTCGGAGGAATTGGCTGCAGACCAAGACAAGGTAACACACGAGAACAATACATTACCTTTCTGTGAATCACCGTGGAGTCAGGCTGCTGTGCTTTACTAGCTGAAGCCACACAACAAATGAAATGCATTTATAATTCTTAATGGATTATGATCAGAGATGTGGTTTAGTAGCAGGTATGTTTGTAATACCTGGCGTCAAGTGTAACATTTAGGCCAGTTGAGAACAAGTTCTCATTTACAACTGTGACCTGGCCAAGATAAAGAAAAGCAGTTCGACACATACAACATAGAATAAACAAACAAACAGTCAATAATACAGTAGAATAAAATAAAGAAAAAGTATGTTTACAGTGAGTGCAAATGAGGTAAGATAAGGGATGTATAAGGCACTAAATAGGCCATGATGGTGAAGTAATTACAATATACCAATTAAACACTGGAGTGATAGATGTGCAGAAGATGAATGTGCAAGTAGAGATACTGGGGTGCAAAGGAACAAGATAAATGAATAAATACAATATGGGGATGAGGTAGTTGGATGGGCTGTTTACAGATGGGCTATGTACAGGTGTAGTGATCTGTGAGCTGCTCTGACAGCTGGTGCTTAAAGTTAGTGAGGGAGATATGAGTCTCCAGCTTCAGTGATTTTTGCAGTTAGTTCCAGTCATTGGCAGCAGAGAACTGGAAGGAAAGGCGGCCAAACGAGGAATTGGCTTTGGGGGTGACCAGTGAGATATACCTGCTGGAGCGCGTGCTACGGGTGGGTGCTGCTATGCTAACCAGTGAGCTGAGATAAGGCGGGGCTTTAACTAGCAGAGACTTGTAGATGACCTGGAGCCAGTGGGTTTAGCGACGGGTATGAAGCGAGGGCGAGCCAACGAGAGCATACAGGTCGCAGTGGTGAGAAGCATATGGGGCTTTGGTGACAAAACGGATGGCACTGTGATAGACTGCATCCAATTTGCTGAGTAGAGTGTTGGAGGCTATTTTGTAAATGACATCGTCGAAATCAAGGATCAGTTTTACCAGGTTATGTTTGGCGGCATGAGTGAAGGATGCTTTGTTTGCGAAATAGGAAGCCGATTCTAGATTTAATTTTGGATTGGAGATGCTTAATGTGAGTCTGGAAGGAGAGTTTACAGTCTAACCAGACACCTAGGTATTTGTAGTTGTCCACATATTCTAAGTCAGAGCCGTCCAGAGTAGTGATGTTGGACGGGCGGGCAGGTGCGGGCAGCGATCGGTTGAAGAGCATGCATTTAGTTTTACTTGCATTTAAGAGGCCACGGAAGGAGAGTTGTAATGGCATTGAAGTTAGTCTGGAGGGTTGTTAACACAGTGTCCGAAGAAGCGCCGGAAGTATACAGAATGGTATTGTCTGCGTAGAATAAGTAGAATGCGTAGTTCGATGGACTCAGGCTGGAGTGCTTTCATACAACTGGAACTGTGCTGTCAATGGCCTTCATCTGAACCTTTTTTAACACAAGATATTTTTCTGTGTTTTATCTTTCATTTTCTGCGCAAAACGCCACAGAATCCTGCATTAACGCAACCTCTGAAAAGATCAATTGACCCGATCCATCAAACCTGTTATTTGTATTTATAGCAGAATGTAGACGCCCCTGCTCCACACATACACTCACACCCTGGAGACAGCTCAACCCCTGGGACAGGTGTGTCTAACCATCTGAGACAGAAAGAGGGTCAGTGCTCTCATCTCCCCAGAGGACTAAACTAACTGCCCTAGAGGACTAAACTAACTGCCCCAGAGGACTAAACTAACTGCCCCAGAGGACTAAACTAACTGCCCCAGAGGACTAAACTAACTGCCCCAGAGGACTAAACTAACTGCCCCAGAGGACTAAACTAACTGCCCCAGAGGACTAAACTAACTGCCCCAGAGGACTAAACTAACTGCCCCAGAGGACTAAACTAACTGCCCCAGAGGACTAAACTAACTGCCCCAGAGGACTAAACTAACTGCCACAGAGGACTAAACTAACTGCCACAGAGGACTAAACTAACTGCCCCAGAGGACTAAACTAACTGCCCCAGAGGACTAAACTAACTGCCACAGAGGACTAAACTAACTGCCCCAGAGGACTAAACTAACTGCCACAGAGGACTAACCTAACTGCCCCAGAGGACTAAACTAACTGCCCCAGAGGACTAAACTAACTGCAAGAGGACTAAACTAACTGCCCCAGAGGACTAAACTAACTGCTACAGAGGACTAAACTAACTGCCCCAGAGGACTAAACTAACTGCCCCAGATGACTAAACTAACTGCCCCAGAGGACTAAACTAACTGCCCCAGAGGACTAAACTAACTGCCACAGAGGACTAAACTAACTGCCCCAGAGGACTAAACTAACTGCCCCAGAGGACTAAACTAACTGCCACAGAGGACTAAACTAACTGCCCCAGAGGACTAAACTAACTGCCCCAGAGGACTAAACTAACTGCCAGAGGACTAAACTAACTGCCCCAGAGGACTAAACTAACTGCCACAGAGGACTAAACTAACTGCCACAGAGGACTAAACTAACTGCAACAGAGGACTAAACTAACTGCCACAGAGGACTAAACTAACTGCCACAGAGGACTAAACTAACTGCCCCAGAGGACTAAACTAACTGCCACAGAGGACTAAACTAACTGCCCCAGAGGACTAAACTAACTGCCCCAGAGGACTAAACTAACTGCCCCAGAGGACTAAACTAACTGCCCCAGAGGACTAAACTAACTGCCACAGAGGACTAAACCAACTGCCACAGAGGACTAAACTAACTGCCCCAGAGGATTAAACTAACTGCCCCAGAGGACTAAACTAACTGCCCCAGATCACTAAACTAACCTAACTGCCCCAGATCACTAAACTAACCTAACTGCCCCAGATCACTAAACTAACCTAACTGCCCCAGATCACTAAACTAACCTAACTGCCCCAGAGGACTAAACTAACTGCCACAGAGGCCTAAACTAACTGCCCCAGAGGACTGAACTAAACTAACTGCCCCAGAGGACTAAACTAACTGCCCCAGAGGATTAAACTAACTGCAACAGAGGACTAAACTAACTGCCCCAGAGGACTAAACTAACTGCCCCAGAGGACTAAACTAACTGCCACAGAGGACTAAACTAACTGCCCCAGAGGACTGAACTAACTGCCCCAGAGGACTAAACTAACTGCCCCAGAGGACTAAACTAACTGCCACAGAGGACTAAACTAACTGCCACAGAGGACTAAACTAACTGCCCCAGAGGACTAAACTAACTGCCCCAGAGGATTAAACTAACTGCAACAGAGGACTAAACTAACTGCCCCAGAGGACTAACCTAACTGCCCCAGAGGACTAAACTAACTGCAACAGAGGACTAAACTAACTGCCCCAGAGGACTAAACTAACTGCCCCAGAGGATTAAACTAAACTAACTGCCCCAGATCACTAAACTAAACTAACTGCCCCAGAGGGATGAACTAAACTAACTGTCCCAGAGGATTAAACTAACTGCCCCAGAGGATTAAACTAAACTAACTGCCCCAGAGGGCTAAACTAAACTAACTGCCCCAGAGGGCTAAACTAAACTAACTGCCCCAGAGGGCTAAACTAAACTAACTGCCCCAGAGGACTAAACTAACCTAACTGCCCCAAAGGACTAAACTAAACTAATTGCCCCAAAGGACTAAACTAAACTAATTGCCCCAGAGGGCTAAACTAACTGCCCCAGAGGGCTAAACTAAACTAACTGCCCCAGAGGACTAAACTAACCTAACTGCCCCAGAGGACTACACTAAACTAACAGTACAGTAAATAGTTTGATGGTAGTTACAGTAACTATAGTCTGATATTAGTTACAGTAACTATGCAGGTCCAAATAGCATGTTTAACATGTCTCTGCTTCCCGTGGTCCGTCAGGCTGTGATGGACACACATTAACACTGAGACTATACTGACCCCTAGTGGTTGAAGCAAGAACTACCATCTCCCTCTCAGCAGATGTAAAGTGGTCGGTTCTCTTTACATAGAACGTATGTTAAGAGGGACACTCCCCCATTGACTTGTCAGTTCAATGTAGTGAACTTCATGCGTTTGGTGCCAGGTGGCAACATTACAACTTCTGACACTTTTGTCAGTCCTCTATCCTACAAAAGACCAATCAGGAGTTTAGCCTGTCACTTAAAACAGGGCTCGGCACATCTGTATGTGCTGCCACCACCATACATCCATTGACCTGACAAGTCAACAGTAGAGCTTAGACTGCCAAACGCCTGAGACTCCTCCACTGGGAGACTAGTCAGGATCGAGGCAAAGATGAACGGAGCAAAGTTCAGAGAGATCCTTGATGAAAACCTGCTCCAGAGCTCCCTGGACCTCAGATTGGGGCGAAGGTTCACCTTCCAACAGGACAACAACCCTAAGCACACAGCCAAGACAATGCAGGACAAGTCTCAAATGTCTTTTACTGGCCCAGCCGTAGCCTGGACTTGAACCCGATCGAACATCTCTGGAAAGACCTGAAAATAGCTGTGCAGCGACGCTCCCCATCCAACCTGACAGAGCTTGAGAGGCTCTGCAGAGAATAATGGGAGAAACTCCACAAATACAGATGTGCCGAGTTTGTAGCGTCAAACCCAAGAAGACTCAAGGCTGTAATCGCTGCCAAATGTCCTTCAATAAAGTACGGAGTTAAAGGTCTGAACTCCCAAGTAAATGTGATATTTCTGTTACCAAAAATGTCTGAAAAACAGTTTTTGCTTTGTCATTATGGGGTATTGTGATGTCATTATGGGTTATTGTGATGTCATTATGGGGTATTGTGATGTCATTATGGGGTATTGTGTGCAGTTTGATGAGGGGGAAAGAAAACTATTGAATCTATTTTTAGAATAAGGCTGTAACGTAACAAAATGGGGGGGAAGAGTCAAGGGGTCTGAATACTATCCGAATGCGCTGTAGAATGTAAATATGTACTATCTAGATATACTTCCTACTGTATCTCTGCTTAACAAAAGGATTTATAGTTTGCCCACATGTGCTAGTGACGTAGACAGTTCCTGAAAAGACTTACAGTAAACACTGAGGAATGGATATTATCTCAGATGGCGGGTACATCGTCCAGTGTGTATATCAGAGATGATTGTTCAAATGTATTCAGCTTGTTCAAGCCTATAAGGTTAGAAAAACACACACACACACACACACACACACACACACACACACACACACACACACACACACACACACACACACACACACACACACACACACACACACACACACACACACACACACACACACACACACACACACACACACTTGGCATCAGGGGAAAAAACTTGGCATCAGGGGAAGTTTCCAGTTGAGAGTGCAGGCAGCAGTGTGTTGATTGCTTGGCCTAGATATATCGTGATCCTCGCTAGCTTCTCTCCTCCGGATGTGGTCATGTGATGCATCATGGAGACGGGGATGGGGTTTGTTAAGTTTCAACAGTTTATATCATAGACTGGTGAATGTATAGCGGTTTACATAAACCATGCAGGAAATACAAAGTAAGACACATTCATGTCATTGCCTGAATCCTTTACCGCTGCAGGGAACGTTCTCGTGAGATCTGGAACGTTCTCGTGAGATCAGGAACGTTCTCGTGAGATCAGGAACGTTCTTGTGAGATCAGGAACGTTCTCGTGAGATCAGGAACAGGAACGTTCTCGTGAGATCAGGAACAGGAACGTTCTCGTGAGATCAGGAACGTTCTCGTGAGATCAGGAACATTCTCGTGAGATCAGGAACGTTCTCGTGAGATCAGGAACGGTCTCGTGAGATCGGGAACGTTCTCGTGAGATCGGGAACGTTCTCGTGAGATCAGGAACGTTCTCGTGAGATCAGGAACGTTCACGTGAGATCAGGAACGTTCTCGTGAGATCAGGAACGTTCTCGTGAGATCAGGAACGTTCTCGTGAGATCTGGAACGTTCTCGTGAGATCAGGAACGTTCTCGTGAGATCAGGAACGTTCTCGTGAGATCAGGAACGTTCTCGTGAGATCAGGAACGGTCTCGTGAGATCAGGAACGTTCTCGTGAGATCAGGAACGTTCTCGTGAGATCGGGAACGTTCTCGTGAGATCGGGAACGTTCTCGTGAGATCAGGAACGTTCTCGTGAGATCGGGAACGTTCTCGTGAGATCGGGAACGTTCTCGTGAGATCAGGAACGTTCTCGTGAGATCAGGTGGCTCGCTATTTTGAAACAGACAAACAATGAACAGGTCTATGGCCATGGTTTTAGTCTATTCTATCGAATGAGTTTCTCAAACACTCACTACACTACAAAATGTGGAATAAAAAAGTCAAAGGGTATGAACACTTTCTGAAGTCACTGATTCACAATATGACAGAGAAAATGTAAACTACCAAGCTTTTCATTGTCTTCATATGCAAACCAGACATTAAGATCGACTTCCATTACCCAAGTTGGCTGATGTTTCATAAGGGTTTTCCTGGACGAATCACCTCTGTAGTTTTATATTGCTAACGTTGTAATTATTTAATTAATCAACATGATTTGAACAGCGTCTGGTTCTATAAGAGGTGAAAACGTCCCATGACTCTGCCCCTCCTCCTCTTTGCTGTATAGCAAAAACCAGTGATTTATTTCTCTGTTGATTGTTGATTCTGTATCTTCTTTCATCATTCATCTTGTACAGTAGTTTTTTTTTTTTGCATTACTCTCATCTCAAATTGCTTTAAATATGGAGTGATATAGAGTACAATACTAGCTACATCACACAAAAAAAGGGTGAACTGTAAAATTTCCAGGAAAGCTGCATCCCGTGTCAACAACTGGAATGGCTCCTTCTTCCTCATCCATTCTGGATGTCTGTCAAACCGAATGGAAACTGAAACGCACACACTTATTTTTACAACTCAAGTAGAAACCTCAGATAGAAGGCCTTCCATCCCCTACGGCCATCAGTCCTCCAGTAACCCCTACAGTAGAAACCTCAGATAGAAGGCCCTCCATCCCCTACGGCCATCAGTCCTCCAGTAACCCCTACAGTAGAAACCTCAGATAGAAGGCCTTCCATCCCCTACGGACATCAGTCCTCCAGTAACCCCTACAGTAGAAACCTCAGATAGAAGGCCTTCCATCCCCTACGGACATCAGTCCTCCAGTAACCTCTACAGTAGAAACCTCAGATAGAAGGCCTTCCATCCCCTACGGACATCAGTCCTCCAGTAACCCCTACAGTAGAAACCTCAGATAGAAGGCCTTCCATCCCCTACGGCCATCAGTCCTCCAGTAACCCCTACAGTAGAAACCTCAGATAGAAGGCCTTCCATCCCCAACGGACATCAGTCCTCCAGTAACCCCTACAGTAGAAACCTCAGATAGAAGGCCTTCCATCCCCTACGGCCATCAGTCCTCCAGTAACCCCTACAGTAGAAACCTCAGATAGAAGGCCTTCCATCCCCTACGGCCATCAGTCCTCCAGTAACCCCTACAGTAGAAACCTCAGAAGGCCTTCCATCCCCAACGGCCATCAGTCCTCCAGTAACCCCTACAGTAGAAACCTCAGATAGAAGGCCTTCCATCCCCTACGGCCATCAGTCCTCCAGTAACCCCTACAGTAGAAACCTCAGATAGAAGGCCTTCCATCCCCTACGGCCATCAGTCCTCCAGTAACCCCTACAGTAGAAACCTCAGATAGAAGGCCTTCCATCCCCAACGGACATCAGTCCTCCAGTAACCCCTACAGTAGAAACCTCAGATACGGTACCTCCGACAGCCATCAGTCCTCCAGTAACCCCAACAGCCATCAGTCCTCCAGTAACCTCAACAGCCATCAGTCCTCCAGTAACCTCAACAGCCATCAGTCCTCCAGTAAACCCCAACAGCCATCAGTCCTCCAGTAACCCCAACAGCCATCAGTCCTCCAGTAACCTCAACAGCCATCAGTCCTCCAGTAACCTCAACAGCCATCAGTCCTCCAGTAAACCCCAACAGCCATCAGTCCTCCAGTAACCCCAACAGCCATCAGTCCTCCAGTAACCTCAACAGCCATCAGTCCTCCAGTAACCCCAACAGCCATCAGTCCTCCAGTAACCCCAACAGCCATCAGTCCTCCAGTAACCCCAACAGCCATCAGTCCTCCAGTAACCCCAACAGCCATCAGTCCTCCAGTAACCTCAACAGCCATCAGTCCTCCAGTAACCCCAACAGCCATCAGTCCTCCCGTAACCCCAACAGCCATCAGTCCTCCAGTAACCCCAACAGCCATCAGTCCTCCAGTAACCCCAACAGCCATCAGTCCTCCAGTAACCCCAACAGCCATCAGTCCTCCAGTAACCCCAACAGCCATCAGTCCTCCAGTAACCCCAACAGCCATCAGTCCTCCAGTAACCTCAACAGCCATCAGTCCTCCAGTAACCCCAACAGCCATCAGTCCTCCAGTAACCCCAACAGCCATCAGTCCTCCAGTAACCCCAACAGCCATCAGTCCTCTAGTAACCCCAACAGCCATCAGTCCTCCAGTAACCTCAACAGCCATCAGTCCTCCAGTAACCCCAACAGCCATCAGTCCTCCCGTAACCCCAACAGCCATCAGTCCTCCAGTAACCCCAACAGCCATCAGTCCTCCAGTAACCCCAACAGCCATCAGTCCTCCAGTAACCTCAACAGCCATCAGTCCTCCAGTAACCCCAACAGCCATCAGTCCTCCAGTAACCTCAACAGCCATCAGTCCTCCAGTAACCCCAACAGCCATCAGTCCTCCAGTAACCCCAACAGCCATCAGTCCTCCAGTAACCCCAACAGCCATCAGTCCTCCAGTAACCCCAACAGGCATGGAGGACTGATGGCTATAATAATTTAAAAGATTTAAGAATAAACAATAAAGTGGTCACATTGAGCGCTGATTGAATGGAATAATGCTTTGGACGTTTTCTGAAAAATGGAGGCAGTAAAGAACTCCGTGTCGTGTCGTTGGTTTCCGTGTCGTTAGTAACATGGCGCGGGGGTGGTTATATGTGACGGCTCCACTGTGTGAGGGTTGACAAACCCGGAATGCTCCATATTGTTCATGTTCAGACTTTGGGGGGCACTAGTAAGAATCCTGCAGTGATGTCCTTCACAGTTCTCCCGTGAGCAGTGATATCCTTCACGGTTCTCCTGTGAGCAGTGATATCCTTCACGGTTCTCCTGTGAGCAGTGATATCCTTCACGGTTCACCTGTGAGCAGTTATATCCTTCACGGTTCTCCTGTGAGCAGTGATATCCTTCACGGTTCTCCTGTGAGCAGTGATATCCTTCACGGTTCTCCTGTGAGCAGTGATATCCTTCACGGTTCTCCTGTGAGCAGTGATATCCTTCACGGTTCTCCTGTGAGCAGTGATATCCTTCACGGTTCTTCTGTGAGTAGTGATATCCTTCACAGTTCTCCTGTGAGCAGTGATATCCTTCACGGTTCTCCTGTGAGCATTGATATCCTTCACGGTTCTCCTGTGAGCAGTGATATCCTTCACGGTTCTCCTGTGAGCATTGATATCCTTCACGGTTCTCCTGTGAGCAGTGATATCCTTCACGGTTCTCCTGTGAGCAGTGATATCCTTCACGGTTCTCCTGTGAGCAGTGATATCCTTCACGGTTCTCCTGTGAGCAGAGATATCCTTCACGGTTCTCCTGTGAGCAGTGATATCCTTCACGGTTCTCCTGTGAGCAGTGATATCCTTCACGGTTCTCCTGTGAGCAGTGATATCCTTCACGGTTCTCCTGTGAGCAGTGATATCCTTCACGGTTCTCCTGTGAGCAGTTATATCCTTCACGGTTCTCCTGTGAGCAGTGATATCCTTCACGGCCTTCTTCTGCTGTGAGCAGTGATATCCTTCACGGTTCTCCTGTGAGCAGTGATATCCTTCACGGTTCTCCTGTGAGCAGTGATATCCTTCACGGTTCTCCTGTGAGCAGTGATATCCTTCACGGTTCTCCTGTGAGCAGTGATATCCTTCACGGTTCTCCTGTGAGCAGTGGTATCCTTCACGGTTCTCCTGTGAGCAGTGGTATCCTTCACGGTTCTCCTGTGAGCAGTTATATCCTTCACGGTTCTCCTGTGAGCAGTTATATCCTTCACGGTTCTCCTGTGAGCAGTTATATTCTTCACGGTTCTCCTGTGAGCAGTGATATTCTTCACGATTCTCCTGTGAGCAGTGATATCCTTCTCCTGTGAGCGGTTCTCCTCCTGTGAGCAGTGATATCCTTCACGATTCTCCTGTGAGCAGTGATATCCTTCACGATTCTCCTGTGAGCAGTGATATCCTTCACGGTTCTCCTGTGAGCAGTGATATCCTTCACGGTTCTCCTGTGAGCAGTGATATCCTTCACGGTTCTCCTGTGAGCAGTGATATCCTTCACGGTTCTCCTGTGAGCAGTGATATCCTTCACGGTTCTCCTGTGAGCAGTGGTATCCTTCACGGTTCTCCTGTGAGCAGTTATATCCTTCACGGTTCTCCTGTGAGCAGTTATATCCTTCACGGTTCTCCTGTGAGCAGTGATATTCTTCACGATTCTCCTGTGAGCAGTGATATTCTTCACGATTCTCCTGTGAGCAGTGATATCCTTCACGGTTCTCCTGTGAGCAGTGATATCCTTCACGATTCTCCTGTGAGCAGTGATATCCTTCACGATTCTCCTGTGAGCAGTGATATCCTTCACGGTTCTCCTGTGAGCAGTGATATCCTTCACGATTCTCCTGTGAGCAGTGATATCCTTCACGGTTCTCCTGTGAGCAGTGATATCCTTCACGGTTCTCCTGTGAGCAGTGATATCCTTCACGGTTCTCCTGTGAGCAGTGATATCCTTCACGGTTCTCCTGTGAGCAGTGGTATCCTTCACGGTTCTCCTGTGAGCAGTGATATCCTTCACGATTCTCCTGTGAGCAGTGATATCCTTCACGGTTCTCCTGTGAGCAGTTAAGCAAAAAAACAGTGATCCAGGAGAGCTTATTAAATAACGTTCTGGCTCAGGAAGAGAAGCATGAACGACCAGAGAGTGGGAGAGTGGCTCCTCATAAGAAGACGATGATGCTCACCTTATTCTCGCCACTCTACCTGTGTGTCTCCAACAGACGCTTTGATTGGTTACTCTGAGAGTATTGGTGATTCATCAAAACAAGCATTTGAAAGAGAACCATAGTCCTTCATATTAGAATTTGTGACTACCTGATTTGACATTTCTTTGTGTGTTCTTTGTGCAAATTAATTTGTTTCTGATACCCCCAGGTGTCCTAAAATATAGAATCAAATAGCTTGATTGTCCATGTTATTACTAGCTCAAAGATATTCTCTGGTACTTTTGTATATTTTTTAGCCAGTAGTTCTGAAAGTAGAGCTCACGAGCCAAAAGCGATCATCGAAAATTGCCTTAGGTAACATACCTGCAGATATGTGCACCACATCGTTGCTCTCTCATTCGCTCTTAATAGCTGTCACTCAAACAATGAGGGGCTGAATCTCATTGGCTGAAACTCGAATTGCTAGGGGGCTGGCCCACGTGGGGGTAATTGTAGGAAAACAGTACCACACAGCTTCCAAAAACACTCTCTTTCAAACTAGGGATTTCGTGGCTAATTGAGGTAAAACATTTACACATTGACACATCCAGCACAAAGTGTGAGGTTTAAAAAAAATACTTACTAGTCGCCAAAATACCGGAGCATGTCTTTAAAACAATTACATGTATTAGGGTAGTATATGCATGTCTTTAAAACAATTACATGTATTAGGGTAGTAGATGCATGTCTTTAAAACAATTACATGTGTTAGGGTAGTAGATGCATGTCTTTAAAACAATTACATGTGTTAGGGTAGTAGATGCATGTCTTTAAAACAATTACATGTATTAGGGTAGTAGATGCATGTCTTTAAAACAATTACATGTGTTAGGGTAGTAGATGCATGTCTTTAAAACAATTACATATGTTAGGGTAGTAGATGCATTTCTTTAAAACAATTACATGTGTTAGGGTAGTAGATGCATGTCTTTAAAACAATAACATGAATTAGGGTAGTAGATGCATGTCTTTAAAACAATTACATGTGTTAGGGTAGTAGATGCATGTCTTTAAAACAATTACATGTGTTAGGGTAGTAGATGCATGTCTTTAAAACAATTACATATGTTAGGGTAGTAGATGCATTTCTTTAAAACAATTACATGTGTTAGGGTAGTAGATGCATGTCTTTAAAACAATAACATGAATTAGGGTAGTAGATGCATGTCTTTAAAACAATTACATGTGTTAGGGTAGTAGATGCATGTCTTTAAAACAATTACATGTGTTAGGGTAGTAGATGCATGTCTTTAAAACAATTACATATGTTAGGGTAGTAGATGCATTTCTTTAAAACAATTACATGTGTTAGGGTAGTAGATGCATGTCTTTAAAACAATAACATGAATTAGGGTAGTAGATGCATGTCTTTAAAACAATTACATGTGTTAGGGTAGTAGATGCATGTCTTTAAAACAATGACATGTGTTAGGGTAGTAGATGCATGTCTTTAAAACAATAACATGAATTAGGGTAGTAGATGCATGTCTTTAAAACAATTACATGTGTTAGGGTAGTATATGCATGTCTTTAAAACAATTACATATGTTAGGGTAGTAGATGCATTTCTTTAAAACAATTACATGTGTTAGGGTAGTAGATGCATGTCTTTAAAACAATAACATGAATTAGGGTAGTAGATGCATGTCTTTAAAACAATTACATGTGTTAGGGTAGTAGATGCATTTCTTTAAAACAATTACATGTGTTAGGGTAGTAGATGCATGTCTTTAAAACAATAACATGAATTAGGGTAGTAGATGCATGTCTTTAAAACAATTACATGTGTTAGGGTAGTATATGCATGTCTTTAAAACAATTACATGTGTTAGGGTAGTAGATGCATGTCTTTAAAACAATTACATGTATTAGGGTAGTAGATGCATGTCTTTAAAACAATTACATGTATTAGGGTAGTAGATGCATGTCTTTAAAACAATTACATGTATTAGGGTAGTAGATGCATGTCTTTAAAACAATTACATGTATTAGGGTAGTAGATGCATGTCTTTAAAACAATTACATGTGTTAGGGTAGTAGATGCATGTCTTTAAAACAATAACATGTATTAGGGTAGTAGATGCATGTCTTTAAAACAATTACATGTGTTAGGGTAGTAGATGCATGTATTTAAAACAATAACATGTATTAGGGTAGTAGATGCATGTCTTTAAAACAATTACATGTATTAGGGTAGTAGATGCATGTCTTTAAAACAATTACATGTATTAGGGTAGTAGATGCATGTCTTTAAAACAATTACATGTATTAGGGTAGTAGATGCATGTCTTTAAAACAATTACATGTGTTAGGGTAGTAGATGCATGTCTTTAAAACAATTACATGTATTAGGGTAGTAGATGCATGTCTTTAAAACAATAACATGTATTAGGGTAGTAGATGCATGTCTTTAAAACAATGACATGTGTTAGGGTAGTAGATGCATGTCTTTAAAACAATTACATGTGTTAGGGTAGTAGATGCATGTCTTTAAAACAATTACATGTATTAGGGTAGTAGATGCATGTCTTTAAAACAATAACATGTATTAGGGTAGTAGATGCATGTCTTTAAAACAATTACATGTGTTAGGGTAGTAGATGCATGTCTTTAAAACAATTACGTGTATTAGGGTAGTAGGTGCATGTCTTTAAAACAATTACATGTATTAGGGTAGTAGATGCATTTCTTTAAAACAATTACATGTATTAGGGTAGTAGATGCATGTCTTTAAAACAATAACATGTATTAGGGTAGTAGATGCATGTCTTTAAAACAATTACATGTATTAGGGTAGTAGATGCATGTCTTTAAAACAATTACATGTGTTAGGGTAGTAGATGCATGTCTTTAAAACAATAACATGTATTAGGGTAGTAGATGCACACATTGTCAAGGGCATCCTCTTCTTCATCTGAAGAGGCGAGAAGGATCGGAGGACCAAAATGTGGCGTGGTGTTCATGATGAATGTTTAATTAAAGAAAACACTGAACACTGAAACACTATACAAAAACAATGAACAAAATAACGACCGTGAAGCTAATGAGAACTGTGCTGACACTAGCAATCAACATAGACAATCACCCACAAACAAACAGTGCAACCCAGGCCACCTAAGTATGATTCTCAATCAGAGACAACTAATGACACATGCCTCTGATTGAGAACCATACTAGGCCGAAAAATAGAAATACCCAAATCATAGAAAAACAAACATAGACTGCCCACCCAACTCACGCCCTGACCATACTAAAACACACATAGACTGCCCACCCCAACTCACGCCCTGACCATACTAAAACACACATAGACTGCCCACCCCAACTCACGCCCTGACCATACTAAAACACACATAGACTGCCCACCCCAACTCACGCCCTGACCATACTAAAACACACATAGACTGCCCACCCCAACTCACGCCCTGACCATACTAAAACACACATAGACTGCCCACCCCAACTCACGCCCTGACCATACTAAATAATGACAAAACAAAGGAAATAAAGGTCAGAACGTGACACATATAGAAATCTGTGAATAAAAATGCAATGAGCTATTGTTTTTTTTTAGCCTAAATGGTCCTGAGGAAGAAGGCCATGCCTTGCTGGTCTCCTGGCACATAGACGTTGGAGAAATGCTGAAAGAAACCACACATCCTTACCTTAAAAGCAGTCTAAGCAGACAGAAACTAGTTTTGGACCTAAACTCAAACACGAATGAACAATAACCTAAAAAAAAAAGTTATTGTCTATATCAAAGAATGTCCTTTTGGCCATAAAAAAAAAGCTTTTGTATAACATATAGAAATGGATCATTTTTATATTTTGGAGAGATTTTTGACACATAAAACAAACACACATGGAAGCAACGCAGTGGCTATGTGGCTGGAAGACTGGGAGTTCGATCGAACATTTAGCATTAGGAGATGGATCTGAGGTAAGGCCCTGTCAGAGACTAGCATCCTGCCCAGGAGGTGGCCTTGGACATAAAGCTGCCTCACACTACTACAGACACAGTGGGGGGACTCATACATCACTCTATAAACACTACGACAGACACAGTGGGGGGACGGACTCATACATCACTCTATAAACACTACGACAGACACAGTGGGGGGGACGACGACGACTCATACAACACTCTATAAACACTCGACAGACACAGTGGGGGCTCATACAACACTCTATAAACACTACGACAGACACAGTGGGGGGCTCATACAACACTCTATAAACACTACGACAGACACAGTGGGGGCTCATACAACACTCTATAACACTACGACAGACACAGTGGGGGGCTCATACAACACTCTATAACACTACTACAGACACAGTGGGGGGACTCATACAACACTCTATAACACTACTACAGACACAGTGGGGGGACGACTCATACAACACTCTATAACACTACTACAGACACAGTGGGGGGACTCATACAACACTCTATAACACTACTACAGACACAGTGGGGGGGGGGGGGGCTCATACAACACTCTATAACACTACTACAGACACAGTGGGGGGACTCATACAACACTCTATAACACTACTACAGACACAGTGGGGGCTCATACAACACTCTATAACACTACTACAGACACAGTGGGGGGACTCATACAACACTCTATAACACTACTACAGACACAGTGGGGGGACTCATACAACACTCTATAACACTACGACAGACACAGTGGGGGGGGACTCATACAACACTCTATAACACTACTACAGACACAGTGGGGGGCTCATACAACACTCTATAACACTACTACAGACACAGTGGGGGACTCATACAACACTCTATAACACTACTACAGACACAGTGGGGGGACTCATACATCACTCTATAACACTACTACAGATGCAGTGGGTGGGGGGGACTCATACAACACTCTATAACACTAAAATGGTCCAATTCACGTACTTATCAAGAGAACATCCCTGGTCATCCCTACTGCCTCTGATCTGGAGGACTCACTAAACAGAGAACATCCCTGGTCATCCCTACTGCCTCTGATCTGGAGGACTCAGTAAACAGAGAACATCCCTGGTCATCCCTACTGCCTCTGATCTGGAGGAATCACTAAACAGAGAACATCCCTGGTCATCCCTACTGCCTCTGATCTGGAGGACTCACTAAACAGAGAACATCCCTGGTCATCCCTACTGCCTCTGATCTGGAGGACTCACTAAACAGAGAACATCCCTGGTCATCCCTACTGCCTCTGATCTGGAGGACTCACTAAACAGAGAACATCCCTGGTCATCCCTACTGCCTCTGATCTGGAGGACTCACTAAACAGAGAACATCCCTGGTCATCCCTACTGTCTCTGATCTGGAGGACTCACTAAACAGAGAACATCCCTGGTCATCCCTACTGCCTCTGATCTGGAGGACTCACTAAACAGAGAACATCCCTGGTCATCCCTACTGTCTCTGATCTGGAGGACTCACTAAACAGAGAACATCCCTGGTCATCCCTACTAGCTCTGATCTGGAGGACTCTGATCTGGAGGACTACTTTTACTCAAGTAGTATTTTACTGAGTGAGTCATTTGTATCATTACGGTATCTTTACTTTTGCTCAAGGACGACAATTGGGTTATTTTTCCACCATTTTCCCACCATTTTTCCACCACTGCCTAGAACCATGTGAGGTATACACTTGCATTCCCATGAATATTTGTAAGACTTGTTTAGTGGGGCAGGGGGTGAACACTATTTTGGCAGTGGATTGTAATTGGCTTGACCGGTACCTACCCCATTTTCCAAATCTGTGCGTGGCAAACCAACCCAAATAAAGTACATGTTTTAAAGGCTCTCTGAAATGTAAGGGGTAAACATTTTCACACCAATTGTCTTTCCTATATTGTCCTTAAAATATTTTTTACAAAGGCACAGTGCAGTCAAAATGACCCCCCTGTGTTTTGTATCATATTATACAACAACTGAAGAACTGAACACTGTGAAATGTAATGGTTACTGGTTGAACATACAATCTACACAGGACTTGTTTAATAAGCATGTTTTGCATGGGTGGAGTTTTGACTTGCCTGTTAACATTACCGGTGTGGTGGAGTTAATAGACTGATAACAACGAGTTCCAAACCTCTTTGCCAATTAGCAGCTCATTTCCAGGTTACATATCCCTCCCATTCTGCTATAATACTGTAGCTAAACACTAAATACTGATATATTATTAACATCTAACAAAAACGGCGAAGAGATGAATGTGAGGCAATGGCATCCATCCAATGGGTATTTCTTGGTCTTAACGGCGCCAAGGCGTTCGGCTGTAGTTAACACTAAAGGCTTTATATTCCAACGGGAAAACGTAGACCCGGCGTGTGTGGGAGTAGCTAAATAAGATACTCCGCAGGACAGACAGCCTTTTATACGGCCGCTTGTCAAACACGGCTTTTTGGTGGTTCTTCGGGATTATAATATACACTTCAAGCCATTTTTATTTTTTAAAATTTTTTTTTACAGAATGAACAGATTCTTCAAAGAATTTACTGAAAGAGGAATTAGTGGCCTTAGTCTCACGGCATGTCAGTAACGATTAGCCCGAACGGATGGATGACGCTTCAATGCTTGATGATGCTAGGCCTATTCAGTACTTTGTGGGAGAGAGGTCCAAAATCACTCCGCGACAATCCTGTAGATCCCTACAGACCACCCACTCATCAAATTGTTTGATAGATTACTGTCTATCTCTCAATGTCAAACATGGTGAAATAAAATGAGTGGTATTTTAAGCACAAACACATCAGAGTGGGAACACAAGTCGGAGAAGGGGGGGGGGGGTAGCCAAAGAAAAAACATATTTATTCTTTTCATTAACATGCCTGGTATCTATCCTAAGACCTAATCTTCATCCATTTGTAATACCATACAGTACACAATGCCTAACAGTATTACGTTTTGGAAAATAAAATAGAGCCTAGGAAATGATGAGGTATGGCATTCACTATGGACATATTTCATAGACTGTAGGCCTATTTGAAGCGTGGCTTGATCTATTTAGATACAATTCTGACATGTTTGTTGTGGTGTGAGGAGCTATAGGCTAGGCCCTGCAACCACAATGTATGAGTGGAATACGCACTAAATGTGACACATTTTTAAATAGAAATGTAATTGAATTACATTTAATTGATATCAAATATAGCTGACTGTGGCCTGGTTGTCCTACATAGCCTAAGCTACGCATCCTTAGACAAATCAGGCAAGGCATTTATATCAAGACAACATTCTGTTCAGGTAAAGCTGGTTAATTTACTCTTTTAGGCTACAGCTCTGGTCCAGCGCGTTAAGTGCGTTCCTTCCTGTTACTGGTCCAGTGAGTGGAACGCCCAGGATCAGAGCTACCTGTCAAAGTGAACAAACAAGTGTTTTGTTTCCGTGTGCGTAACCACGGCCCCGCCCATTATAATAATACAAGGAACAAGGAAACACCTGCTGCCGCTGCGCATCTTTCACTCACGTCCACGAACTACTAGTAAGTATAGCCTCCTACGGCTAATTATACTATCCGAATATGTTTGTAAGTAAGGAGTTTTATGTCGATATTATTTCAATAAAAAGCGTAACAAAAAAGTGCAATGTCAGATTGCTTGGTGCGTAATATAGATGAAGGGCTCTGTTCTTTGTGAAAAATACTTTTTTCCCCCTCTGAAATACTTCCTGCCCTAAAGTGCAATAGTCTACTTTTGATGAATCAAGACCGAATCGTAGTAAGTGTAGTCTACTTGACGGATAGTAGTCTACTTGCTCAATAAATGTGGATTGAATCCAGGAAGTCAACACAAGTTGTTTAATCAGTGATTAAAGCTGTCAAACATGAATTACCAACTGTCTAAACATGACAACCAATGTAGCTTACATTTGTGCAAGATAAATAGTGTCCCAAGTCATACCATATTCCTAACAGTGCACTACTTTTGACCAAAACTCAATGGGGGCTGATCAAAACTAGTGCACTATAACGGGAAAAGGGTGCCATTTGTCTGTCAGTTGTGGGTAAGACTGTAAAATAAGATGTACGGTCAGGTCCAGAATTATTGGCACCCTTGATAAAGACGAGCAAAAAAATATATTGTGTATCAAATAAATAATTCACATACAGAGCTATGTTCTCCAATCTCATAAAACATTTTTGAAAAATACTCGTTATCCTCGCATGGTGAGGTATTGAAAACAGGGGTGCCAATACATTTGAGCCCCTATCTTTTTCAGATATATTTAAAAATATATTTTTTTATTAAAATCCCCTTCCTCCCTCAATTGTTTTTTTTTGCATACAATATAGATCAGTATTCTTTTTATTTTATTTGGTATTTTATACAGTATTTTTCTCTCTCATCTTTATCAAAGGTGTTAATAATTGTGGACTGTATGTTATTTTGTTCAGGTCATACACAGGACATCACCATGTCTGAGGGTAAAACAGTCACATTGAAGCCTGTGGACCTGGTAGAACCAGAACCAGGCTTCTCATCCTCTCACCTAGACCCTGCCGATACCTCCTATCAGCCCCCTGCTTTAGATAAGACACCGGGTCAGCCAGACCTCCAAGGCCTGGACAGTGGACACCCGGGGACAGAGGAGAAAGGCCCCGTTGGCCCTACGACACCTGATGCTGGGGCTCGATGGACCTCAACACTGGACCAGTTTAAACTGAAGCGGTTCTTCGTCTTGAGGGTAAAGCTTAATACTGACTTGAACACGGGGCATCATTATAGAACAAACCGGAAGCTGTACACGATGCCCTGTTGTTACATGTATGTAAATCATGCTTACAGTAATTATATCTACAGTAAATACCGAATAAGAACGGTTCCAAATTAGCATTGTCCTAAAAATAATGGCTTAAAACAATATTATGTTTAGTAAATTCAATTAATCCCATTCATGTGGAACATGCCCATGGGTTCCCCTGCGCAGATTCATGAAATGTAACTTGTCTCAAGACACAATGTGAACAGATTTAAACATCTCCATCATCCCGGCTCCGTGTGTTCACACCTACAGTAAATACACCAGTGCTTAATCAGCTGCCAGGCCAGACGGACACTCCTAAACTAATCACGTTATTAATCAACGTGTCCAAGTGTTGTGTGCTTATCTTTGACTTACTCTGAGGTCAGACATGGACAGGTTCCTTCAGAGTGGTTAGAGCGTTGGACTAGTGACCGGAAGGTTCCTTCAGAGTGGTTAGAGCGTTGGACTAGTAACCGGAAGGTTCCTTCAGAGTGGTTAGAGCGTTGGACTAGTAACCGGAAGGTTCCTTCAGAGTGGTTAGAGCGTTGGACTAGTAACCGGAAGGTTCCTTCAGAGTGGTTAGAGCGTTGGACTAGTAACCGGAAGGTTCCTTCAGAGTGGTTAGAGCGTTGGACTAGTAACCGGAAGGTTCCTTCAGAGTGGTTAGAGCGTTGGACCAGTAACCGGAAGGTTCCTTCAGAGTGGTTAGAGCGTTGGACCAGTAACCGGAAGGTTCCTTCAGAGTGGTTAGAGCGTTGGACCAGTAACCGGAAGGTTCCTTCAGAGTGGTTAGAGCGTTGGACCAGTAACCGGAAGGTTCCTTCAGAGTGGTTAGAGCGTTGGACCAGTAACCGGAAGGTTCCTTCAGAGTGGTTAGAGCGTTGGACCAGTAACCGGAAGGTTCCTTCAGAGTGGTTAGAGCGTTGGACTAGTAACCGGAAGGTTCCTTCAGAGTGGTTAGAGCGTTGGACCAGTAACCGGAAGGTTCCTTCAGAGTGGTTAAGAGCGTTGGACCAGTAACCGGAAGGTTCCTTCAGAGTGGTTAGAGCGTTGGACTAGTGACTGGAAGGTTCCTTCAGAGTGGTTACAGCATTGGACCAGTAACCGGAAGGTTCCTTCAGAGTGGTTAGAGCGTTGGATTAGTAACCGGAAGGTTCCTTCAGAGTGGTTAGAGCGTTGGACTAGTAACCGGAAGGTTCCTTCAGAGTGGTTAGAGCGTTGGACTAGTAACCGGAAGGTTCCTTCAGAGTGGTTAGAGCGTTGGACTAGTAACCGGAAGGTTCCTTCAGAGTGGTTAGAGCGTTGGACCAGTAACCGGAAGGTTCCTTCAGAGTGGTTAGAGCGTTGGACTAGTGACCGGAAGGTTCCTTCAGAGTGGTTAGAGCGTTGGACCAGTAACCGGAAGGTTCCTTCAGAGTGGTTAAGAGCGTTGGACCAGTAACCGGAAGGTTCCTTCAGAGTGGTTAGAGCGTTGGACCAGTAACCGGAAGGTTCCTTCAGAGTGGTTAGAGCGTTGGACTAGTGACCAGAAGGTTCCTTCAGAGTGGTTAGAGCGTTGGACCAGTAACCGGAAGGTTCCTTCAGAGTGGTTAGAGCGTTGGACTAGTAACCGGAAGGTTCCTTCAGAGTGGTTAGAGCGTTGGACCAGTAACCGGAAGGTTCCTTCAGAGTGGTTAGAGCGTTGGACCAGTAACCGGAAGGTTCCTTCAGAGTGGTTAGAGCGTTGGACCAGTAACCGGAAGGTTCCTTCAGAGTGGTTAGAGCGTTGGACTAGTGACCGGAAGGTTCCTTCATAGTGGTTAGAGCGTTGGACCAGTAACCGGAAGGTTCCTTCAGAGTGGTTAGAGCGTTGGACTAGTAACCGGAAGGTTCCTTCAGAGTGGTTAGAGCGTTGGACTAGTAACCGGAAGGTTCCTTCAGAGTGGTTAGAGCGTTGGACTAGTGACCGGAAGGTTCCTTCAGAGTGGTTAGAGCGTTGGACTAGTAACCGGAAGGTTCCTTCAGAGTGGTTAGAGCATTGGACCAATAACCGGAAGGTTCCTTCAGAGTGGTTAGAGCATTGGACCAATAACCGGAAGGTTCCTTCAGAGTGGTTAGAGCGTTGGACTAGTGACCGGAAGGTTCCTTCAGAGTGGTTAGAGCGTTGGACTAGTGACCGGAAGGTTCCTTCAGAGTGGTTAGAGCGTTGGACTAGTAACCGGAAGGTTCCTTCAGAGTGGTTAGAGCGTTGGACTAGTAACCGGAAGGTTCCTTCAGAGTGGTTAGAGCGTTGGACTAGTAACCGGAAGGTTCCTTCAGAGTGGTTAGAGCGTTGGACTAGTAACCGGAAGGTTCCTTGAGAGTGGTTAGAGCGTTGGACTAGTGACCGGAAGGTTCCTTCAGAGTGGTTAGAGCGTTGGACTAGTAACCGGAAAGTTCCTTCAGAGTGGTTAGAGCGTTGGACTAGTAACCGGAAGGTTCCTTCAGAGTGGTTAGAGCGTTGGACTAGTGACCGGAAGGTTCCTTCAGAGTGGTTAGAGCGTTGGACCAGTAACCGGAATGTTCCTTCAGAGTGGTTAGAGCGTTGGACTAGTAACCGGAAGGTTCCTTCAGAGTGGTTAGAGCGTTGGACTAGTAACCGGAAGGTTCCTTCAGAGTGGTGAGAGCGTTGGACCAGTAACCGGAAGGTTCCTTCAGAGTGGTTAGAGCGTTGGACTAGTAACCGGAAGGTTCCTTCAGATTGGTTAGAGCGTTGGACCAGTAACCGGAAGGTTCCTTTAGAGCGTTGGACTAGTAACCGGAAGGTTCCTTCAGATTGGTTAGAGTGTTGGACCAGTAACCGGAAGGTTCCTTCAGAGTGGTTAGAGCGTTGGACTAGTAACCGGAAGGTTCCTTCAGAGTGGTTAGAGCGTTGGACTAGTGACCGGAAGGTTCCTTCAGAGTGGTTAGAGCGTTGGACCAGTAACCGGAATGTTCCTTCAGAGTGGTTAGAGCGTTGGACTAGTAACCGGAAGGTTCCTTCAGAGTGGTTAGAGCGTTGGACTAGTAACCGGAAGGTTCCTTCAGAGTGGTTAGAGCGTTGGACTAGTAACCGGAAGGTTCCTTCAGAGTGGTTAGAGCGTTGGACTAGTAACCGGAAGGTTCCTTCAGAGTGGTGAGAGCGTTGGACCAGTAACCGGAAGGTTCCTTCAGAGTGGTTAGAGCGTTGGACTAGTAACCGGAAGGTTCCTTCAGATTGGTTAGAGTGTTGGACCAGTAACCGGAAGGTTCCTTCAGAGTGGTTAGAGCGTTGGACTAGTAACCGGAAGGTTCCTTCAAAAAAGCAACAAGAAAGAGGCTTTTGACACCCACCCTCTCAAGTTGTTCTGAATTCCTGCTACATTATTTTGTTGAAATATAATTTGATCTTTAAGAAATTAAGCTAATTGTATTGCAACCAAATTGGCCATTTTAAAGGTATAGGATTCATATAATATTAAATAAATATACTACCCAACACCCAACATGACCCCAGACATGGGTCATCAAAAAATAATCATTTGAAAACCACCCACTGAGGTGGAGGTTATATGCAGGGGGTACCGGTACAGAGTCGATGTGGAGGCTATATACAGGGTATTACGGTACCGAGTCGATGTGGAGGCTATATACAGGGGGTACCGGTACAGAGTCGATGTGGAGGCTATTTACAGGGGGTACCGGTACAGAGTCGATGTGGAGGCTATTTACAGGGGGTACCGGTACAGAGTCAATGTGGAGGCTATATACAGGGTATTACGGTACAGAGTCAATGTGGAGGCTATATACAGGGTGTTACGGTACAGAGTCAATGTGGAGGCTATATACAGGGTGTTACGGTACAGAGTCAATGTGGAGGCTATATACAGGGGGTACCGGTACAGAGTCAATGTGGAGGCTATATACAGGGTATTACGGTACAGAGTCAATGTGGAGGTTATATACAGGGGGTACCGGTACAGAGTCAATGTGGAGGTTATATACAGGGTATTACGGTACAGAGTCAATGTGGAGGTTATATACAGGGTATTACAGTACAGAGTCAACGTGGAGGCTATATACAGGGTATTACGGTACAGAGTCAATGTGGAGGCTATATACAGGGTATTACGGTACAGAGTCAATGTGGAGGCTATATACAGGGTGTTACGGTACAGAGTCAATGTGGAGGCTATATACAGGGTATTATGGTACAGAGTCAATGTGGAGGCTATATACAGGGGGTACCGGTACAGAGTCAATGTGGAGGCTATATACAGGGTGTTACGGTACAGAGTCAATGTGGAGGCTAAATACAGGGTGTTACGGTACAGAGTCAATGTGGAGGCTATATACACAGGGTGTTACGGTACAGAGTCAATGTGGAGGTTATATACAGGGTATTACGGTACAGAGTCAATGTGGAGGTTATATACAGGGTACTACGGTACAGAGTCAATGTGGAGGTTATATACAGGGTATTACGGTACAGAGTCAATGTGGAGGTTATATACAGGGTATTACGGTACAGAGTCAACGTGGAGGTTATATACAGGGTATTACAGTACAGAGTCAACGTGGAGGTTATATACAGGGTATTACGGTACAGAGTCAACGTGGAGGTTATATACAGGTTATTACGGTACAGAGTCAATGTGGAGGTTATATACAGGGTATTACGGTACAGAGTCAGTGTGGAGTCTATATACAGGGTATTACGGTACAGAGTCAATGTGGAGGTTATATACAGGGTATTACGGTACAGTGTCAATGTGGAGTCTATATTCAGGGTGTTACGGTACAGAGTCAATGTGGAGGCTATATACAGGGTATTACGGTACAGAGTCAATGTGGAGTCTATATTCAGGGTGTTACGGTACAGAGTCAATGTGGAGTCTATATACAGGATGTTACGGTACAGAGTCAATGTGGAGGCTATATACAGGGTATTACGGTACAGAGTCAATGTGGAGGCTATATACAGGGTATTACGGTACAGAGTCAATGTGGAGTCTATATTCAGGGTGTTACGGTACAGAGTCAATGTGGAGTCTATATTCAGGGTGTTACGGTACAGAGTCAATGTGGAGTCTATATACAGGGTATTACGGTACAGAGTCCATGTGGAGGTTATATACAGGGTGTTACGGTACAGAGTCAATGTGGAGTCTATATTCAGGGTGTTACGGTACAGAGTCAATGTGGAGGTTATATACAGGGTATTAAGGTACAGAGTCAATGTGGAGGTTATATACAGGGTATTACGGTACAGAGTCCATGTGGAGGTTATATACAGGGTGTTACGGTACAGAGTCAATGTGGAGTCTATATTCAGGGTGTTACGGTACAGAGTCAATGTGGAGGTTATATACAGGGTATTACGGTACAGAGTCATACTGCTGGACTGCAGAGAAAACACAACAAAACATTTTGTTCTTATTAAGAGACATTGAAACCGGTTGTGCTTCTACATCTAATAATTGTCCCATTTACGGCGGAATGATCTTTAACCATGTGTTTTGTTGTCGTTTCTGTTTAGCCAGGGACCATGGACCAAGCTCTTGAGGACATCAAGGCTCTGGTCAATCAGGATGAGGATGGCCATGTCCATGGTGTCTGGCTGATGGCCGAGTGAGTTTATCTCCGTTCATATCTCTCTCACCCTACTATGTCCTGGTCTTCCGTAGCCATTCTACGCCTGCTGGATGAGCAGAAGAAGAAATCGTATAACAGGAAGTTACAAAACAACAGATTTCCTGTTTCAACAAGTTGTGATGATGTACTGTGTATGTGTTGCGTTCCCATCAACAGTGTAACTGAAAACCCCCACTGATATATAGAACCTGGTTGTTCTCATCTGATTATATAGTACCTGGTTGTTCTCAGCGGATATATAGTACCCGGTCGTTCTCAGCTGATATATAGTACCTGGTCGTTCTCAGCTGATATATAGTACCTGGTTGTTCTCAGCTGATATATAGAACCTGGTTGTTCTCAGCTGATATATAGTACCTGGTTGTTCTCAGCTGATATATAGTACCTGGTTGTTCTCAGCGGATATATAGTACCTGGTTGTTCTCAGCTGATATATAGTACCTGGTTGTTCTCAGCGGATATATAGTACCTGGTTGTTCTCAGCTGATATATAGTACCTGGTTGTTCTCAGCTGATATATAGTACCTGGTTGTTCTCAGCTGATATATAGTACCTGGTTGTTCTCAGCTGATATATAGTACCTGGTTGTTCTCAGCTGATATATAGTACCTGGTTGTTCTCAGCTGATATATAGTACCTGGTTGTTCTCAGCTGATATATAGTACCTGGTTGTTCTCAGCTGATATATAGGACCTGGTCGTTCTCAGCTGATATATAGTACCTGGTTGTTCTCAGCTGATATATAGTACCTGGTTGTTCTCAGCTGATATATAGAACCTGGTTGTTCTCAGCTGATATATAGAACCTGGTTGTTCTCAGCTGATATATAGAACCTGGTTGTTCTCAGCTGATATATAGTACCTGGTTGTTCTCAGCTGATATATAGTACCTGGTTATTCTCAGCTGATATATAGAACCTGGTTGTTCTCAGCTGATATATAGTACCTGGTTATTCTCAGCGGATATATAGTACCTGGTTGTTCTCAGCTGATATATAGGACCTGGTTGTTCTCAGCGGGTATATATAGGACCTGGTTGTTCTCAGCTGATATATAGTACCTGGTTGTTCTCAGCTGATATATAGTACCTGGTTGTTCTCAGCTGATATATAGGACCTGGTTGTTCTCAGCTGATATATAGTACCTGGTTGTTCTCAGCTGATATATAGTACCTGGTTGTTCTCAGCTGATATATAGTACCTGGTTGTTCTCAGCTGATATATAGTACCTGGTTGTTCTCAGCTGATATATAGTACCTGGTTGTTCTCAGCTGATATATAGTACCTGGTTGTTCTCAGCTGATATATAGTACCTGGTTGTTCTCAGCTGATATATAGTACCTGGTTGTTCTCAGCTGATATATAGTACCTGGTTGTTCTCAGCTGATATATAGTACCTGGTTGTTCTCAGCTGATATATAGTACCTGGTTGTTCTCAGCTGATATATAGTACCTGGTTGTTCTCAGCTGATATATAGTACCTGGTTGTTCTCAGCTGATATATGTTCCCAGCTGTTCTCAGCTGGAATGTTCCCAGCCAGCTCACCGGGAGTGTTCCCAGCCTTCACCGGGGAGTGTTTGCCAGCTGGGAGTGTTCCCAGCCAGCTCACCCGGGAATGTTCCCCAGCTCACCCGGGAATGTTCCCAGCCAGCTCACCCGGAATGTTCCCAGCCAGCTCACCCGGGAGTGTTCCCAGCCAGCTCACCCGGGAATGTTCCCAGCCAGCTCACCCGGGGAATGTTCCCAGCCAGCTCACCCGGGAATGTTCCCAGCCAGCTCACCGGGGAATGTTCCCAGCCAGCTCACCCGGGAATGTTCCCAGCCAGCTCACCCGGGGAATGTTCCCAGCCAGCTCACCCGGGAATGTTTCCCAGCCAGCTCACCCGGGAATGTTCCCAGCCAGCTCACCCGGGAGTGTTCCCAGCCAGCTCACCGGGAATGTTCCCAGCCAGCTCACCGGGAATGTTCCCAGCCAGCTCACCCGGGGAATGTTCCCAGCCAGCTCACCCGGGGAGTGTTCCCAGCCAGCTCACCCGGGAATGTTCCCAGCCAGCTCACCCGGGGAATGTTCCCAGCCAGCTCACCCGTGGAGTGTTCCCAGCCAGCTCACCCGGGGAATGTTCCCAGCCAGCTCACCCGTGGAGTGTTCCCAGCCAGCTCACCCGGGGAATGTTCCCAGCCAGCTCACCCGGGGAATGTTCCCAGCCAGCTCACCCGGGGAATGTTCCCAGCCAGCTCACCCGGGAGTGTTCCCAGCTCACCAGGGAGTGTTCCCAGCTCACCAGGGAGTGTTCCCAGCCAGCTCACCCGGGAGTGTTCCCAGCCAGCTCACCCGTGGAGTGTTCCCAGCCAGCTCACCCGTGGAGTGTTCCCAGCTCACCCGGGAGTGTTCCCAGCTCACCAGGGAGTGTTCCCAGGTGTTCCCAGCTCACCGGGAGTGTTCCCAGCTCACCAGGGAGTGTTCCCAGCTCACCAGGGAGTGTTCCCAGCTCACCAGGGAGTGTTCCCAGCTCACCAGGGAGTGAGTGAGCGAGGGAGGGAGGGAGAATAAGAGAGACTGAGAGGGACGGAGAATCCATGCCACCGTGAATAACTTGTGTGTGTGTGTGTGTGTGTGTGTGTGTGTGTGTGTGTGTGTGTGTGTGTGTGTGTGTGTGTGTGTGTGTGTGTGTGTGTGTGTCCTTCTGACATAAATGACTAGGAAAACGTTTCTCCTTGTTAGACTTAGAGGTAGGCCTGTTCTAGTCCAGGGTGGACCTGGTCATAGAGGCTGTTCTAGTCCAGGTTGGGCCTGGTCATAGAGGCTGTTCCAGTCCAGGGTGGACCTGGTCATAGAGGCTGTTCTAGTCCAGGGTGGACCTGGTCATAGAGGCTGTTCTAGTCCAGGGTGGACCTGGTCATAGAGGCTGTTCTAGTCCAGGGTGGAGTGGTGGATCTGGTCATAGAGGCTGTTCTAGTCCAGGGTGGACCTGGTCATATAGGCTGTTCTAGTCCAGGGTGGACCTGGTCATAGAGGCTGTTCTAGTCCAGGGTGGACCTGGTCATAGAGGCTGTTCTAGTCCAGGGTGGACCTGGTCATAGAGGCTGTTCTAGTCCAGGGTGGACCTGGTCATAGAGGCTGTTCTAGTCCTGGGTGGACCTGGTCATAGAGGCTGTTCTAGTCCAGGGTGGACCTGGTCATAGAGGCTGTTCTAGTCCAGGTGGACCTGGTCATAGAGGCTGTTCTAGTCCAGGGTGGACCTGGTCATATAGGCTGTTCTAGTCCAGGGTGGAGTGGTGGATCTGGTCATAGAGGCTGTTCTAGTCCAGGGTGGACCTGGTCATAGAGGCTGTTCTAGTCCAGGGTGGACCTGGTCAGAGGCTGTTCTAGTCCAGGGTGGACCTGGTCATAGAGGCTGTTCTAGTCCAGGGTGGACCTGGTCATAGAGGCTGTTCTAGTCCAGGGTGGACCTGGTCATAGAGGCTGTTCTAGTCCAGGGTGGACCTGGTCATAGAGGCTGTTCTAGTCCAGGGTGGACCTGGTCATAGAGGCTGTTCTAGTCCAGAGTGGACCTGGTCATAGAGGCTGTTCTAGTCCAGGTGGACCTGGTCATAGAGGCTGTTCTAGTCCAGGGTGGACCTGGTCATAGAGGCTGTTCTAGTCCAGGGTGGACCTGGTCATAGAGGCTGTTCTAGTCCAGGTGGACCTGGTCATAGAGGCTGTTCTAGTCCAGGGTGGACCTGGTCATAGAGGCTGTTCTAGTCCAGGGTGGACCTGGTCATAGAGGCTGTTCTAGTCCAGGGTGGACCTGGTCATAGAGGCTGTTCTAGTCCAGGGTGGACCTGGTCATAGAGGCTGTTCTAGTCCAGGGTGGACCTGGTCATAGAGGCTGTTCTAGTCCAGGGTGGACCTGGTCATAGAGGCTGTTCTAGTCCTGGGTGGACCTGGTCATAGAGGCTGTTCTAGTCCAGGGTGGACCTGGTCATAGAGGCTGTTCTAGTCCAGGGTGGAGTGGTGGATCTGGTCATAGAGGCTGTTCTAGTCCAGGGTGGACCTGGTCATATAGGCTGTTCTAGTCCAGGGTGGACCTGGTCATAGAGGCTGTTCTAGTCCAGGGTGGACCTGGTCATAGAGGCTGTTCTAGTCCAGGGTGGACCTGGTCATAGAGGCTGTTCTAGTCCAGGGTGGAGTGGTGGACCTTGTCATAGAGGCTGTTCTAGTCCAGGGTGGACCTGGTCATAGAGGCTGTTCTAGTCCAGGGTGGACCTGGTCATAGAGGCTGTTCTAGTCCAGGGTGGACCTGGTCATAGAGGCTGTTCTAGTCCAGGGTGGAGTGGTGGACCTTGTCATAGAGGCTGTTCTAGTCCAGGGTGGACCTGGTCATAGAGGCTGTTCTAGTCCAGGGTGGACCTGGTCATAGAGGCTGTTCTAGTCCAGGGTGGACCTGGTCATAGAGGCTGTTCTAGTCCAGGGTGGACCTGGTCATAGAGGCTGTTCTAGTCCAGGGTGGACCTGGTCATAGAGGCTGTTCTAGTCCAGGGTGGACCTGGTCATAGAGGCTGTTCTAGTCCAGGGTGGAGTGGTGGACCTTGTCATAGAGGCTGTTCTAGTCCAGGGTGGACCTGGTCATAGAGGCTGTTCTAGTCCAGGGTGGACCTGGTCATAGAGGCTGTTCTAGTCCAGGGTGGACCTGGTCATAGAGGCTGTTCTAGTCCAGGGTGGACCTGGTCATAGAGGCTGTTCTAGTCCAGGGTGGACCTGGTCATAGAGGCTGTTCTAGTCCAGGGTGGACCTGGTCCCAATTGGGGGAACTGATTAGTGTTTCTGATTGGCTTAATGCACCACCAATAATGACCTGTGGAGCTTCTCAAAATAAAGTTTTCTTCACCTCAAACAGCAAGTAAACAAAGTCTGTTTTTAGAATCAATTGAGAATTACAAATAGTTCCTCAATCTATGTGAAAAATCTTTCCTGCTCTCTCCCTTTCGATAACCCCTCAGCGTGAAAGAGAACAATGTCATGATAATAGGCCTACCATGATTACTTCTTATCAGTGCTTGACGTGAACTGAAACAGGTGCTGGTACTGTTTATAGTTAGGTGTTAGGAGCTCCACAATACTCTTGAGCTGATATTCTATGAGAGGAACAGGAGCTCAAGCAATTTGACGTTCCGGTACTGAGCTCTGGTGAACTCCTGCCCAAGTCAACCACTGCTTCTTATCCGTGCTGGACTTTGACTGAAATAGGTTTCAGTACTCAGTAGGTTCAGGAGCTCCACAAAAAGCTAATATTCGATAAGAGGAACAGGAACAGGAGAATTTGAGGTGCGTCTGCTCCGCTCCCGGTGAACTCCTGCTCAAGTCGATCACTGCTTCTTATCCCTTGATCAACTAGTCTACAGCTGTGTCTGTCCTGATCTCACTGGAGCAGGAAGCTCTGAGGGCACAGACTATTTGATACAATGTTGCAAGTTTTCTGAAGCACAAGCTTCAGACAGTTAAAGGAGCAGGAGGAGAATGATTGGATCAGGTTGCATTTGTTTTTTTTCTATTTTTTTCTTCTGGTGATGTAGATCTCTGGCTCCCTCTTGAGTCATTTGTGTCTTATTTCATCAAACAGTACAAGCTTAAAGCGTCAGACAAGCTCAATGCATATAGTTGATTTTATTCAAACACATAGGGTGTGTCTATATATGGAAAAATACACATTGAAACATTTCGACCAATCGGTCGACTAAGATTTTTTTTTTAGCCGGGGACAGCCCAACAGTATGTATGGTCCTATTCACCTCAAGCTATCCACTGTAACAACCATTTTGCCCCAACAATATTACACAGATTTACAGCTGCGGATGAGGTCCATGATCATTGGTGTGGGCGTAACAATCCCTGTATGACTGACCAATGATGCGACCCCAGTCCACAACAGCACTTCATACTCACAAAGCAGTGTCCGTTATCCTACCATTATCTTGGTTCATACCCACAAAGCAGTGTCCGTTATCCTACCATTATCTTGGTTCATACCCACAAAGCAGTGTCCGTTATCCTACCATTATCTTGGTTCATACCTACAAAGCAGTGTCCGTTATCCTACCATTATCTTGGTTCATACCTACAAAGCAGTGTCCGTTATCCTACCATTATCTTGGTTCATACCCACAAAGCAGTGTCCGTTATCCTACCATTATCTTGGTTCATACCTACAAAGCAGTGTCCGTTATCCTACCATTATCTTGGTTCATACCCACAAAGCAGTGTCAGTTATCCTATCATTATCTTGGGCTAGAATCTCAGGGCGGGTGACATCACCACACAATGGCTACTAGTGCTGTGTCTCTCTTGGTCTTTCCTTGTTGACTTCCATCCTATCTCCTCACCCACCTGTGTTGTATCCTATCTCCTCACCCACCTGTGTTGTATCACAACTGTATTGGAGGAGAAGGTACAAGGTCCCTCCCCTCTGACCTTCTCAATGGGGCTTTGAGGCGTTGAGAGAAATTGAGGAAGGATGAATTGGGAAAAGAGCCTACCACTCACCTGCCAACTAGCTAAATTACTTCCTCCTCCTCATCATCATCAACCTCAGCAGCCCACAGAGCAGACTGTGAAGTCAATCTCACCCCCCTACCCTGCTACATTCAATGACCTCCCCCTTCCTCATCATCAGCGGCAGCATCCCGCAGAGCAGACTGTGAACTGAGTCAATCTAGCACCCACAGAATTCATTTTTGTGTGTATTTAATTCTGCACAATTCCCTCCGATCATTATATAGTAGGCCGGCACAGCAGGAGACTAGTGAATCAAAGCTTTACTCTTGTGTTTCTCTCTGTTCTAAACTTTCTCTGCATTCTAACACTTTTTGCATTTTATGAATCAAGTTGTGCCTGACCGTGAAAGAAGTTGATAGTGTATTGAGGGGAAATACATAGGTGGGTTGTTATATAGTGTGAATGTTGTGCTATTGTTTTGCTGTGAGATTGTGAAATTGAAAGTGGCCGAGTGCTCACGGGTCCCCACCTCTCTGTCGGGTCCACGCCTCTCTGGGGTCCCCGCCTCTCTGTCTGTCCCCACCTCTCTGTCTGGTCCCCGCCTCTGTCTGGTCCCCACCTCTCTGTCTGGTCCCCCGCCTCTCTGTCTGGTCCCCACCTCTCTGTCTGGTCCCCACCTCTCTGTCTGGTCCCCACCTCTCTGTCTGGTCCCCGCCTCTCTGTCTGGTCCCCACCTCTCTGTCTGGTCCCCGCCTCTGTCTGGTCCCCGCCTCTCTGTCTGGTCCCCACCTCTCTGTCTGGTCCCCGCCTCTCTGGTCCCCGCCTCTCTGTCTGGTCCCCGCCTCTCTGTCTGGTCCCCGCCTCTCTGTCTGGTCCCCGCCTCTCTGTCTGGTCCCCACCTCTCTGTCTGGTCCCCCACCTCTCTGTCTGGTCCCCACCTCTCTGTCTGGTCCCCACCTCTCTGTCTGGTCCCCGCCTCTCTGTCTGGTCCCCACCTCTCTGTCTGGTCCCCGCCTCTCTGTCTGGTCCCCGCCTCTCTGTCTGGTCCCCGCCTCTCTGTCTGGTCCCCACCTCTCTGTCTGGTCCCCGCCTCTCTGTCTGGTCCCCACCTCTCTGTCTGGTCCCCACCTCTCTGTCTGGTCCCCACCTCTCTGTCTGGTCCCCGCCTCTCTGTCTGGTCCCCACCTCTCTGTCTGGTCCCCACCTCTCTGTCTGGTCCCCACCTCTCTGTCTGGTCCCCACCTCTCTGTCTGGTCCCCGCCTCTCTGTCTGGTCCCCACCTCTCTGTCGGGTCCCCGCCTCTCTGTCGGGTCCCACGCCTCTCTGTCGGGTCCCCGCCTCTCTGTCTGGTCCCCGCCTCTCTGTCGGGTCCCCGCCTCTCTGTCTGGTCCCCGCCTCTCTGTCTGGTCCCCACCTCTCTGTCTGCCTCTCTGTCTGGTCCCCACCTCTCTGTCTGCCTCTCTGTCGGGTCCCCGCCTCTCTGTCTGGTCCCCGCCTCTCTGTCTGGTCCCCTCCTCTCTGTCGGGTCCCCGCCTCTCTGTCGGGTCCCCGCCTCTCTGTCCCGGGTCCCCGCCTCTCTGTCGGGTCCCCGCCTCTCTGTCTGGTCCCCACCTCTCTGTCTGGTCCCCGCCTCTCTGTCTGGTCCCCACCTCTCTGTCGGGTCCCCGCCTCTCTGTCGGGTCCCCGCCTCTCTGTCGGGTCCCCGCCTCTCTGTCTGGTCCCCACCTCTCTGTGGGTCCCCGTCTCTCTGTCTGGTCCCGCCTCTCTGTCGGGTCCCCACCTCTCTGTCGGTCCCCGCCTCTCTGTCTGGTCCCCCACCTCTCTGTGGTCCCCACCTCTCTGTCTGGTCCCCACCTCTCTGTCTGGTCCCCACCTCTCTGTCTAGTCCCCACCTCTCTGTCTGGTCCCCACCTCTCTGTCGGGTCCCCGTCTCTCTGTCTGGTCCCCGTCTCTCTGTCTGGTCCCCACCTCTCTGTCATGTGTTTGGTGTGAAAGAGAATGTGTTTTCATCGTAACTTCCTTCCCGTCTTCAGGGTTGACCATTGGAACAACGAGAGAGAGCGTGTGGTGCTGATCACAGACAGCTCTCTGCTGATCTGTAAAGTACGACTTCGTCATGCTCAACTGTGAACACATACAGAGAATCCCTCTCAACTTTGTGGACCGCATCACCCACGGCAACTTCAGCTTCCCCCAGCGGTCTCTTCTCACGTAGGTAACCCCTTCGTCTCCATCACTGCCTCTCCTCTTCCTCCTTATCCTCCTCCTCGTCCTCCTTTCCCTCCTCTTCAACAATTGTCTATAGGCATTTTCCCAGCTAATTGCAGCAATGCACTGTCCTACAAGCGTCAGATATTAAACTCTGTAATTGTCTGTACTAGTAATTGTTATCTCTGTACATGTTTGTCCTACAAGCGTCAGATATTAAACTCTGTAATTGTCTGTACTAGTAATTGTTATCTCTGTATGTTTGGTAAATGGCTGTTAAACAACGTCACCTTGAATTTGTACTAGATTTGCAAATTCACTATCAACACAGCAGTTTTGCATATGTCCTGCCGAACAATCGATCTACTCTTTGTTTTTGAGGAAGTGGAACTACAGATGACCGACCACTAGTTCTTTAACGTTGTCGTGGTCATTTCCTGTATTGCTAAACATTGAGAGAGCAAACCACACACTAGTCAGAGTTATATTATAAAGTCCATCTTTAATTATATATGATCTTCACCATAGCCCTGTTTGACTCTCAGATCATTAGCTATAAATGATCAGTTTACTCTCCTAAAACGAGGTTCTACTTCTCGTTGTTGGTTCAACATAGTTGAACATAGTTGGTTCAACATCAACGTGCTAAAACATTACCTCATCCAATGGCATATATCAATTGTCAGTTTCCCCTCTAGGACACCCCCATCTCAGATACACCTCCTCAAATCAAGTCAAATCACATTTTATTTGTCACATACACATGGTTAGCAGATGTTAATGCGAGTGTAGCGAAATGCTTGTGCTTCTAGTTCCGACAATGCAGTAATAACCAACAAGTAATCTAACTAACAATTCCTAAACTACTGTCTTATACACAGTGTAAGGGGATAAGAATATGTACATAAGGATATATGAATGAGTGATGGTACAGAGCAGCATACAGTAGATGGTATTGAGTACAGTATATACATATGAGATGAGTATGTAGACAAAGTAAACAAAGTGGCATAGTTAAAGTGGCTAGTGATACATGTATTACATAAGGATGCAGTCGATGATATAGAGTACAGTATATACGTATGCATATGAGATGAATAATGTAGGGTAAGTAACATTATATAAGGTAGCATTGTTTAAAGTGGCTAGTGATATATTTACATAATTTCCCATCAATTCTCATTATTAAAGTGGCTGGAGTTGGGTCAGTGTCAATGACAGTGTGTTGGCAGCAGCCACTCAATGTTAGTGGTGGCTGTTTAACAGTATGATGGCCTTGAGATAGAAGCTGTTTTTCAGTCTCTCGGTCCCAGCTTTGATGCACCTGTACTGACCTCGCCTTCTGGATGATAGCGGGGTGAACAGGCAGTGGCTCGGGTGGTTGTTGTCCTCGATGATCTTTATGGCCTTCCTGTAACATCGGGTGGTGTAGGTGTCCTGGAGGGCAGGTAGTTTGCCCCCGGTGATGCATTGTGCAGACCTCTCTACCCTCTGGAGAGCCTTACGGTTAAGGGCGGAGCAGTTGCCGTACCAGGCGGTGATACACCCCGCCAGGATGCTCTCGATTGTGCATCTGTAGAAGTTTGTGAGTGCTTTTGGTGACAAGCCAAATTTCTTCAGCCTCCTGAGGTTGAAGAGGCGCTGCTGCGCCTTCTTCACGACGCTGTCAGTGTGAGTGGACCAATTAAGTTTGTCTGTGATGTGTATGCCGAGGAACTTAAAACTTGCTACCCTCTCCACTACTGTTCCATCGATGTGGATAGGGGGGTGTTCCCTCTGCTGTTTCCTGAAAGTCCACAATCATCTCCTTAGTTTTGTTGACGTTGAGTGTGAGGTTATTTTCCTGACACCACACTCCGAGGGCCCTCCCCTTCTTTCTCCCTGTAGGCCGTCTCGTCGTTGTTGGTAATCAAGCCTACCACTGTTGTGTCGTCCGCAAACTTGATGATTGAGTTGGAGGCGTGCGTGGCCACGCAGTCGTGGGTGAACAGGGAGTACAGGAGAGGGCTCAGAACGCACCCTTGTGGGGCCCCCATGTTGAGGATCAGCGGGGAGGAGATGTTGTTGCCTACCCTCACCACCTGGGTGCGGCCCTTCAGGAAGTCCAGTACCCAGTTGCACAGGGCGGGGTCGAGACCCAGGGTCTCGAGCTTGATGATGAGCTTAGAGGGTACTATGGTGTTGAATGCCGAGCTGTAGTCGATGAACAGCATTCTCACATAGGTATTCCTCTTGTCCAGGTGGGTTAGGGCAGTGTGCAGTGTGGTTGAGATTGCGTCGTCTGTGGACCTATTTGGGGCGGTAAGCAAATTGGAGTGGGTCTAGGGTGTCAGGTAGGGTGGAGGTGATATGGTCCTTGACTAGTCTCTCAAAGCACTTCATGATGACGGAAGTGAGTGCTGCGGGCGGTAGTCGTTTAGCTCAGTTACCTTAGCTTTCTTGGGAACAGGAACAATGGTGGCCATCTTGAAGCATGTGGGAACAGCAGACTGGTATAGGGATTGATTGAATATGTCCGTAAACACACCGGCCAGCTGGTCTGCGCATGATCTGAGGCGCGGCTGGGGATGCCGTCTGGGCCTGCAGCCTTGCGAGGTTAACACGTTTAAATGTCTTACTCACCTCGGCTGCAGTGAAGGAGAGACCGCATGTTTTCGTTGCAGGCCGTGTCAGTGGCACTGTATTGTCCTCAAAGTGGGCAAAAAAGTTATTTAGTCTGCCTGGGAGCAAGACATCCTGGTCCGTGACTGGGCTGGGTTTCTTCTTGTAGTCCGTGATTGACTGTAGACCCTGCCACATGCCTCTTGTGTCTGAGCCGTTGAATTGAGATTCTGCTTTGTCTCTGTACTGACGCTTAGCTTGTTTAATAGCCTTGCGGAGGAATAGCTGCATTGTTTATATTCGGTCATGTTACAGACACCTTGCCCTGATTAAAAGCAGTGGTTCGCGCTTTCCAGTTTCACGAATGCTGCCATCAATCCACGGTTTCTGGTTAGGGAATGTTTTTATCGTTGCTATGGGAACGACATCTTCACTTCTGTTGACCAGGGCCCCATCTAGTTCCCTTCTGTTGACCAGTGCCCTATGTACTTCCCTTCTGTTGACCAGGGCCCTATGTATTTCACTTCTGTTGACCAGGGCCCTATGTAATTCACTACTGTTGACCAGGGCCCTATGTAGTTCACTTCTGTTGACCAGGGCCCTATCTAGTTCACTACTGTTGACCAGGGCCCTATGTAGTTCACTTCTGTTGACCAGGGCCCTATGTAGTTCACTTCTGTTGACCAGGGCCCTATGTAGTTCACTTCTGTTGACCAGGGCCCTATGTAGTTCACTACTGTAAAGTTAGCTTTCACCACAGCCACATTATCCTAATGTAAAGTTAGTTTTCCCCACATCATCCTAATGTAAAGTTAGTTTTCCCCACATCATCCTAATGTAAAGTTAGTTTTCCCCACATCATCCTAATGTAAAGTTAGTTTTCCCCACATCATCCTAATGTAAAGTTAGTTTTCCCCACATCATCCTAATGTAAAGTTAGTTTTCCCCACATCATCCTAATGTAAAGTTAGTTTTCCCCACATCATCCTAATGTAAAGTTAGTTTTCCCCACATCATCCTAATGTAAAGTTAGTTTTCCCCACATCATCCTCATGTAAAGTTAGTTTTCCCCACATCATCCTCATGTAAAGTTAGTTTTCCCCACATCATCCTCATGTAAAGTTAGTTTTCCCCACATCATCCTCATGTAAAGTTAGTTTTCCCCACATCATCCTCATGTAAAGTTAGTTTTCCCCACATCATCCTCATGTAAAGTTAGTTTTCCCCACATCATCCTCATGTAAAGTTAGTTTTCCCCACATCATCCTCATGTAAAGTTAGTTTTCCCCACATCATCCTCATGTAAAGTTAGTTTTCCCCACATCATCCTCATGTAAAGTTAGTTTTCCCCACATCATCCTAATGTAAAGTTAGTTTTCCCCACATCATCCTAATGTATTCAGAAGAATGCTATGAATAATTTAACCTGGAAGGTATAAGCACTGGTTCAAGCTGGCAGTTATGAATGAAATTAGTTGTTACCAGACCCCCAAAAAGAGGATGAATGGGGAGAGAGAGAGAGATTTTACAGGAGGGAGAGGGAGAGATTTTACAGGAGGGCGAGGGAAGAGAGAGGCAGAGAGAGAGGCTCTCTGTGTTCACAGGGCTCTCTGTGTTCGCCTTGGCTCTCTGTGTTCACCTTGGCTCTCTGTGTTCACAGGGCTCTCTGTGTTCACAGGGCTTTCTGTGTTCGCATTGGCTCTCTGTGTTCGCCTTGGCTCTCTGTGTTCACAGGGCTCTCTGTGTTCACCTTGGCTCTCTGTGTTCACGGGGCTCTCTGTGTTCACAGGGCTCTCTGTGTTCACAGGGCTCTCTGTGTTCACAGGGCTCTCTGTGTTCGCCTTGGCTCTCTGTGTTCACAGGGCTCTCTGTGTTCACAGGGCTCTCTGTGTTCACAGGGCTCTCTGTGTTCACAGGGCTCTCTGTGTTCACAGGGCTCTCTGTGTTCACAGGGCTCTCTGTGTTCGCCTTGGCTCTCTGTGTTCGCCTTGGCTCTCTGTGTTCACAGGGCTCTGTGTTCGCCTTGGCTCTCTGTGTTCACCTTGGCTCTCTGTGTTCACAGGGCTCTCTGTGTTCACCTTGGCTCTCTGTTTTCACAGGGCTCTCTGTGTTCACCTTGGCTCTCTGTGTTCACAGGGCTCTCTGTGTTCACAGGGCTCTGTGTTCGCCTTGGCTCTCTGTGTTCACAGGGCTCTCTGTGTTCGCCTTGGCTCTCTGTGTTCACAGGGCTCTCTGTGTTCGCCTTGGCTCTCTGTGTTCACAGGGCTCTCTGTGTTCGCCTTGGCTCTCTGTGTTCACAGGGCTCTCTGTGTTCACAGGGCTTTCTGTGTTCACCTTGGCTCTCTGTGTTCACAGGGCTCTCTGTGTTCGCCTTGGCTCTCTGTGTTCACAGGGCTCTCTGTGTTCACAGGGCTTTCTGTGTTCGCATTGGCTCTCTGTGTTCGCCTTGGCTCTCTGTGTTCACAGGGCTCTCTGTGTTCACAGGGCTTTCTGTGTTCGCCTTGGCTCTCTGTGTTCACAGGGCTCTCTGTGTTCACAGGGCTTTCTGTGTTCGCCTTGGCTCTCTGTGTTCACAGGGCTTTCTGTGTTCGCCTTGGCTCTCTGTGTTCGCCTAGGCTCTCTGTGTTCACAGGGCTCTCTGTGTTCACAGGGCTCTCTGTGTTCACAGGGCTCTCTGTGTTCACAGGGCTCTCTGTGTTCACAGGGCTCTCTGTGTTCGCATTGGCTCTCTGTGTTCGCATTGGCTCTCTGTGTTCGCATTGGCTCTCTGTGTTTGCATTGGCTCTCTGTGTTCGCATTGGCTCTCTGTGTTCGCATTGGCTCTCTGTGTTCGCATTGGCTCTCTGTGTTCACAGGGCTCTCTGTGTTCACAGGGCTCTCTGTGTTCACAGGGCTCTCTGTGTTCGCATTGGCTCTCTGTGTTCGCCTTGGCTCTCTGTGTTCACAGGGCTTTCTGTGTTCGCCTTGGCTCTCTGTGTTCACAGGGCTCTCTGTGTTCACAGGGCTCTCTGTGTTCACAGGGCTCTCTGTGTTCGCATTGGCTCTCTGCGTCCTCCCCCAACAGGACGGGTAGCCTACTCTCATCAGAGAGGTCTTCAATGTAGTGCGCTGCCAACCCACAGCTCTCTGCGTCCTCCCCCAACAGGACGGGTAGCCTTTTCTCATCAGAGAGGTCTTCAATGTAGTGCGCTGCCAACCCACAGCTCTCTGCGTCCTCCCCCAACAGGACGGGTAGCCTTTTCTCACCAGAGAGGTCTTTGAAACCTTGAATAAGGTTCAAATTTAGGGAAATGACACTCCAATAATTGTTTTATATTTTAGACATTTTGCCAGGAAATGTAGCTCCGTCTCGGGTTCTGCTGTGGTGCAGTGGTTGCACAGCCTTTCCTCTACAGGGAGACAGGTTTTCCTGTGTCTACCCTTCTCAATGCCAAACCTTGTACTTTGTCAAGGGTTTTCTAAGGTTTTGATCAGTAACCATGGTCTCTCGCTCGCATTCTCTCTCTCATTCTCGCTCTCATTCTCGCTCTCATTCTCGCTCTCATTCTCTCTCTTTCTCGCTCTCATTCTCTCTTTCTCTCTCTCTCTCTCTCTCTCTCTCTCTCTCTCTCTCTCTCTCTCTCTCTCTCTCTCTCTCTCTCTCTGTCCTTTCTACAAGTCAGTACCCTCCTCTCAGTCCTTGTCTTGTCTTTAGCTCAGTGCGGATGTTGCCTGTAATCCATGGCTTCTGGTTGGAATATGTACGGTCACTGTGGGGACGACGTCGTCGATGCACTTATTGATGAAGCCGGTGACTGAGGTGGTATACTCCTCGATGCCATTGGATGAATCCCGGAACATATTCCAGTCTGCAAAACAGTCCTGTAGCGTAGCATCCGACCACTTGAGGGAGTCACTGGGACTTCCTACTTTAGTTTTGCTTGTTAGCAGGAATCGGGAGGATATAGTTATGGTCAGATTTGCCAAATAGAGGGCGATGGAGAGCTAAAGGTGATCGAGAGTTGCACATGTGACATGCTGATAGAAATGAGGTAAAACCCATTAAAGTTTTCCTGCAATTAAATCCCGGCCACTAGGAGTGCCGCTTCTGGATGAGCATTTTCCTGTTTTCTTATGGCCTTATACAGCTGGTAGAGTGGCCTTACATACAGCTCGTTGAGTGGCCTTACATACAGCTCGTTGAGTGGCCTTATACACAGCTGGTTTAGTGGCCTTATATACAGCTCGTTGAGTGGCCTTATATACAGCTCGTTGAGTGGCCTTATACAGCTGGTTGAGTGGCCTTATACAGCTGGTTGAGTGTCCTTACACAGCTGGTTGAGTGGCCTTACACAGCTGGTTGAGTGGCCTTACACAGCTCGTTGAGTGGCCTTACACAGCTCGTTGAGTGGCCTTACGCAGCTCGTTGAGTGGCCTTACACAGCTCGTTGAGTGGCCTTACACAGCTCGTTGAGTGGCCTTACACAGCTCGTTGAGTGGCCTTACACAGCTCGTTGAGTAGCCTTACACAGCTCGTTGAGTGGCCTTACACAGCTCGTTGAGTGGCCTTACACAGCTCGTTGAGTAGCCTTACACAGCTCGTTGAGTGGCCTTATATACAGCTCGTTGAGTGGCCTTACACAGCTGGTTGAGTAGCCTTACACAGCTCGTTGAGTGGCCTTACACAGCTGGTTGAGTGGCCTTACACAGCTGGTTGAGTAGCCTTACACAGCTGGTTGACTGGCCTTACACAGCTTGTTGACTGGCCTTACACAGCTCGTTGAGTAGCCTTACACAGCTGGTTGACTGGCCTTACACAGCTTGTTGACTGGCCTTACACAGCTCGTTGAGTGGCCTTACACAGCTCGTTGAGTGGCCTTACACAGCTCGTTGAGTGGCCTTACACAGCTCGTTGAGTGGCCTTACACAGCTCGTTGAGTGGCCTTACACAGCTCGTTGAGTGGCCTTACACAGCTCGTTGAGTGGCCTTACACAGCTCGTTGAGTGGCCTTACACAGCTCGTTGAGTGGCCTTACACAGCTCGTTGAGTGGCCTTACACAGCTCGTTGAGTGGCCTTACACAGCTGGTTGAGTAGCCTTACACAGCTCGTTGAGTTGCCTTACACAGCTCGTTGAGTAGCCTTACACAGCTCGTTGAGTAGCCTTACACAGCTCGTTGAGTGGCCTTACACAGCTGGTTGAGTAGCCTTACACAGCTCGTTGAGTGGCCTTACACAGCTCGTTGAGTGGCCTTACACAGCTGGTTGAGTGGCCTTACACAGCTGGTTGAGTGGCCTTACACAGCTCGTTGAGTGGCCTTACACAGCTCGTTGAGTGGCCTTACACAGCTCGTTGAGTGGCCTTACACAGCTCGTTGAGTGGCCTTACACAGCTCGTTGAGTGGCCTTACACAGCTCGTTGAGTGGCCTTACACAGCTGGTTGAGTAGCCTTACACAGCTCGTTGAGTGGCCTTACACAGCTGGTTGAGTGGCCTTACACAGCTGGTTGAGTAGCCTTACACAGCTCGTTGAGTGGCCTTACACAGCTGGTTGACTGGCCTTACACAGCTTGTTGACTGGCCTTACACAGCTCGTTGAGTAGCCTTACACAGCTCGTTGAGTGGCCTTACACAGCTCGTTGAGTGGCCTTACACAGCTCGTTGAGTGGCCTTACACAGCTCGTTGAGTGGCCTTACACAGCTCGTTGAGTGGCCTTACACAGCTCGTTGAGTGGCCTTACACAGCTGGTTGAGTGGCCTTACACAGCTGGTTGAGTAGCCTTACACAGCTCGTTGAGTAGCCTTACACAGCTCGTTGAGTAGCCTTACACAGCTCGTTGAGTGGCCTTACACAGCTGGTTGAGTGGCCTTACACAGCTCGTTGAGTGGCCTTACACAGCTGGTTGAGTGGCCTTACACAGCTGGTTGAGTGGCCTTACACAGCTCGTTGAGTGGCCTTACACAGCTCGTTGAGTAGCCTTACACAGCTCGTTGAGTGGCCTTACACAGCTCGTTGAGTGGCCTTACACAGCTCGTTGAGTGGCCTTACACAGCTCGTTGAGTGGCCTTACACAGCTCGTTGAGTGGCCTTACACAGCTCGTTGAGTGGCCTTACACAGCTCGTTGAGTGGCCTTACACAGCTCGTTGAGTGGCCTTACACAGCTCGTTGAGTGGCCTTACACAGCTCGTTGAGTGGCCTTACACAGCTCGTTGAGTAGCCTTACACAGCTCGTTGAGTGGCCTTACACAGCTCGTTGAGTGGCCTTACACAGCTCGTTGAGTGGCCTTACACAGCTCGTTGAGTGGCCTTACACAGCTGGTTGAGTAGCCTTACACAGCTCGTTGAGTGGCCTTACACAGCTGGTTGACTGGCCTTACACAGCTTGTTGAGTGGCCTTACACAGCTTGTTGAGTAGCCTTACACAGCTCGTTGAGTGGCCTTACACAGCTCGTTCAGTGCGGTCTTAGTGTCAGCATCAGTTTGTGGTTGTAAATAGATGGTTACGAATAATATAGATGAGAACTCTCTTGGTAGGTAGTGTGGTCTACAGCTTATCATGAGGTACTCTACCTCAGGCGAGCAATACCTCGAGACGACCTTAATGTCAGACATCGCGCACCAGCTGTGATTGATAAATAGACACCGACCACCGCCCTCGTCTTACCGGACGTAGCTGTTCTGTTCTGCCGATGCACCGACAACATGTATATTATACGTGTTGTAGTTCAGCCACGACTCGGTGAAACATAAGATATTACAGTTTTTAATGTCCTGTTGGTAGGATAGACACGAACGGAGATCATCCAGTTTATTCTCCAGTGATTGCACATTGGCTAATAGATATTGGTTGAGGAGGGTTACACACTCGCCGACGAATTCTCACAAGACACCTGAATCTCAGCCCCCTGTATTTCCATTTGTTCTTTACGCGAATGACGGGGATTTGGGCCTTGTCCGTGGTCTGAAGTAAATCCTTCACGTCGGACTTATATCTGTCTGGATCTAGATGTGTGTTAAACATACTGTCAACTCCATTATATCTGTCTGGATCTAGATGTGTGTTAAACATACTGTCAACTCCATTATATCTGTCTGGATCTAGATGTGTGTTAAACATACTGTCAACTCCATTATATCTGTCTGGATCTAGATGTGTGTTAAACATACTGTCAACTCCATTATATCTGTCTGGATCTAGATGTGTGTTAAACATACTGTCAACTCCATTATATCTGTCTGGATCTAGATGTGTGTTAAACACACTGTCAACTCCTTTATCTGCATCCCCGTTAGCTCACCGCTCCTCCATATCCTCAGCTTCATCATCATATCTCATGCAATTACTACCCAGAGTATGTAGCCAGGGTACGTGCTCCTGTGTAGCTCAGTTGGTATAGCATGGTGCTTGCAATGTTTTTTTTATTTTTTATTTTACCTTCATTTAACTTGGCAAGTCAGTTAAGAACAAATTATTATTTTCAATGACGGCCTAGGAACAGTGGGTTAACTGGTCTAGGAACAGTGGGTTAACTGGTCTAGGAACAGTGGGTTAACTGGTCTAGGAACAGTGGGTTTAACTGGTCTAGGAACAGTGGGGTTAACTGGTCTAGGAACAGTGGGTTAACTGACCTAGGAACAGTGGGTTAACTGGTCTAGGAACAGTGGGTTAACTGGTCTAGGAACAGTGGGTTAACTGGTCTAGGAACAGTGGGTTAACTGGTCTAGGAACAGTGGGTTAACTGGTCTAGGAACAGTGGGTTTAACTGGTCTAGGAACAGTGGGGTTAACTGGTCTAGGAACAGTGGGTTAACTGACCTAGGAACAGTGGGTTAACTGGTCTAGGAACAGTGGGTTAACTGGTCTAGGAACAGTGGGTTAACTGGTCTAGGAACAGTGGGTTAACTGGTCTAGGAACAGTGGGTTAACTGGTCTAGGAACAGTGGGTTAACTGGTCTAGGAACAGTGGGTTAACTGGTCTATGAACAGTGGGTTAACTGGTCTAGGAACAGTGGGTTAACTGGTCTAGGAACAGTGGGTTAACTGGTCTAGGAACAGTGGGTTAACTGGTCTAGGAACAGTGGGTTAACTGGTCTAGGAACAGTGGGTTAACTGGTCTAGGAACAGTGGGTTAACTGGTCTAGGAACAGTGGGTTAACTGGTCTAGGAACAGTGGGTTAACTGGTCTAGGAACAGTGGGTTAACTGGATTAGGAACAGTGGGTTAACTGGTCTAGGAACAGTGGGTTAACTGGTCTAGGAACAGTGGGTTAACTGGATTAGGAACAGTGGGTTAACTGGTCTAGGAACAGTGGGTTAACTGGTCTAGGAACAGTGGGTTAACTGGTCTAGGAACAGTGGGTTAACTGGTCTAGGAACAGTGGGTTAACTGGTCTAGGAACAGTGGGTTAACTGGTCTAGGAACAGTGGGTTAACTGGTCTAGGAACAGTGGGTTAACTGGTCTAGGAACAGTGGGTTAACTGGTCTAGGAACAGTGGGTTAACTGGTCTAGGAACAGTGGGTTAACTGGTCTAGGAACAGTGGGTTAACTGGTCTAGGAACAGTGGGTTAACTGGTCTAGGAACAGTGGGTTAACTGGTCTAGGAACAGTGGGTTAACTGGTCTAGGAACAGTGGGTTAACTGGTCTAGGAACAGTGGGTTAATTGTTTTGGTGCTGCAAAGGAGGGAGAGTTAAATGTGTTGGTGCTGCAAGGGGGGAGAGTTAAATGTGTTGGTGCTGCAAGGGGGGGAGAGTTAAATGTGTTGATGATGCAAGGGAGGGAGAGTTAAATGTGTTGGTGATGCAAGGGAGGGAGAGTTAAATGTGTTGATGATGCAAGGGAGGGAGAGTTAAATGTGTTGGTGCTGCAAGGGAGGGAGAGTTAAATGTGTTGGTGATGCAAGGGGGGGAGAGTTAAATGTGTTGGTGCTGCAAGGGAGGGAGAGTTAAATGTGTTGATGATGCAAGGGGGGGAGAGTTAAATGTGTTGACGATGCAAGGGGGGAGAGTTAAATGTGTTGACGATGCAAGGGGGGGAGAGTTAAATGTGTTGACGATGCAAGGGAGGGAGAGTTAAATGTGTTGGTGCTGCAAGGGAGGGAGAGTTAAATGTGTTGGTGCTGCAAGGGGGGGAGAGTTAAATGTGTTGGTGATGCAAGGGGGGGAGAGTTAAATGTGTTGGTGCTGCAAGGGGGGGAGAGTTAAATGTGTTGGTGCTGCAAGGGAGGGAGAGTTAAATGTGTTGGTGATGCAAGGGAGGGAGAGTTAAATGTGTTGATGATGCAAGGGAGGGAGAGTTAAATGTGTTGGTGCTGCAAGGGAGGGAGAGTTAAATGTGTTGGTGATGCAAGGGGGGGAGAGTTAAATGTGTTGGTGCTGCAAGGGAGGGAGAGTTAAATGTTTTGATGATGCAAGGGAGGGAGAGTTAAATGTGTTGGTGCTGCAAGGGAGGGAGAGTTAAATGTGTTGACGATGCAAGGGGGAGAGTTAAATGTGTTGACGATGCAAGGGGGAGAATTAAATGTGTTGACGATGCAAGGGAGGGAGAGTTAACTGTGTCATGGTGGTTACGGTTTCATCCCAGGTTTTCTCTAGACAAACTTTTGTTCATGTGGATGAGGAGAGAACGAGAGAGAACGTGTGTGTGTGTGTGTGTGTGTGTGTGTGTGTGTGTGTGTGTGTGTGTGTGTGTGTGTGTGTGTGTGTGTGTGTGTGTGTGTGTGTGTGTGTGTGTGTGTGTGTGTGTGTGTGTGTGTGTGTGAGTGAGAGCTTAATGTTTTTTTTGTATTGCCTTTCCAAACTGTCTAGATGTGGTAATTAGTGTGGTATCCAGCACATAAACCACTTTCTTCTTTATTCCCTCTAAAGGAGCTGTTGTGAAGTATTCAAAATAAGAGAACTTACCAGGAGTTGTGTCAGCAAAGTGATGCGAGAGAAAGATGTTTATGAATTCTGCCTCCGTCGCTTCCCTCGTTAGTTTAAAGGAAGAGAAGAGTGAGAAGGACAGGCAGGGGTAAAGCAGAGGTGGCTGTAAACAGATGAGGGGAGGGAGAGAGAGAGAGAGAGAGGGGAACTAATGGTTAGATGAGGGGAGGGAGAGAGAGAGTGGGGAACTAATGGTTAGATGAAGAATGGAAAAAACTAAGAAAGGAATTGAGAAACATATCCAACCAAAAACATAGAGACCCAGAAAACCTGAGTCTACATTTTAAAATGGTGAAACACTAAAACAGTACAGAAATACACTACGGGAAAAAATAAAGAACAAATGATGGAATCGAACCACTTCTGGGAAAATTGGGACACACTTAAACAAACAACAACGCAAAGAGTTGAGAGTTGAGTCTATCCAAAACGTAGATGAAAACGTAGATGAATGGATAAACCACTTCTCCAATCTTTTTGACAAAGCTGTCATCAAGGCCAAAGGTGGCTACTTTGAAGAATCTCAAATATAAAATATATTCTGATTTGTTTCGCACTTTTCTTGGTTACTACATGATTCCATATGTGTTATTTAATAGTTTTGACGTCTTTACTATTATTCTACCATGTAGAGAATAGTACAAAGAAAAGCCCTTGAATGTGTAGTGTGTGTCTAATCTTTTGACTGTACAAATCTTAGAATCAACTATTAAAGACTACCAGAACCCACTGGATTCTCCAATTACATTGAATGAACTACAGTACAAAATTACAAACCCTCCAACCCAAAAAGGCCTGTGGTGTTGATGGTATCTTCAAATGACATGATAAAATATACAGACCACAAATACCAATTGGCTGTACTTAAACTCTTTAACATCATCCTCAGCTCTGGCATCTTCCCAATATTTGAAACCAATAACGACCGTAGGACATGCATCAAAAGCAACCTTGGGAAAATCCTCTGCGTTATCATTAACAGCAGACTTGTACATTTCCTGCAAATTTCAAATGGGCTTTTTACCAAATTACTGTACAACAGACCACGTAGTTCACCCTGCACACCCTAATTACTGTACAACAGACCACGTAGTTCACCCTGCACACCCGAATTACTGTACAACAGACCACGTAGTTCACCCTGCACACCCTAATTACTGTACAACAGACCACGTAGTTCACCCTGCACACCCTAATTACTGTACAACAGACCACGTAGTTCACCCTGCACACCCTAATTGACAAACAAACAAGTGTGCGGTTGAATCAGTTATAGAGCCCATTGTCCTTTATGGTTATGAGGTCTGGGGTCCGCTCACCAACCAAGAATTCACTAAATGGAATAAACACCAAATTGAGACTCTGCATACAGAATTCTGCAAAAATATCCTCCGTGTACAACGTAGAACAACAAATAATGCATGCAGAGCAGAATTAAGACGATATCCGCTAATTATCAAAATCCAGAAAAGAGCAGTTAAATTCTACAACCACCTAAAAGGAAGCGATTCCCAACCCTTCCATAACAAAGCCATCACCTACAGAGAGATGAACCTTGGAGAAGAGTCCCCTAAGCAAGGTGGTCTTGGGGCTCTGTTCACAAACACACCCCACAGAGCCCCAGGACAGCAGCACAATTAGACCCAACCAAAACACATTGACTCTGTCCCGGTACCCCCTATATATATCACTGCTATTGTTATTTACTGCTCTTTAATCATTTGTTCATCTTATATCTTACTTTTGTTTTGTATTTTCGTTAAACTGCATTGTTGGTTAAGAGCTTGTATTCAGCATTTCACTGTGAGGTCTACTGCACCTGCTGTATTTGGCACATGTGACAAATACAATTTGATATGATCATGAGAAAACAAAAAGATAATTTCTTGACACATTGAAAAGAATCAACAAAAAAACTGAGCAAACAAATATGCTCTTTGTCCCTAAACAGAGAGAACACAGTGGCAGAATACCTGACCACTGTGACTGACCCTAAACAGAGAGAACACAGTGGCAGAATACCTGACCACTGTGACTGACCCTAAACAGAGAGTGGCAGAATACCTGACCACTGTGACTGACCCTAAACAGAGAGTACACAGCGGCAGAATACCTGACCACTGTGACTGACCCTAAACAGAGAGTGGCAGAATACCTGACCACTGTGACTGACCCTAAACAGAAAGTACACAGCGGCAGAATACCTGACCACTGTGACTGGCCCTAAACAGAGAGTACACAGCGGCAGAATACCTGACCACTGTGACTGACCCTACACAGAGAGTACACAGTGGTAGAATACCTGACCACTGTGACTGACCCTAAACAGAGAGTACACAGTGGCAGAATACCTGACCACTGTGACTGACCCTACACAGAGAGTACACAGTGGCAGAATACCTGACCACTGTGACTGACCCTAAACAGAGAGTACACAGCGGCAGAATACTTGACCACTGTGACTGACCCTAAACAGAGAGTGGCAGAATACCTGACCACTGTGACTGACTCAAACTTAAGGAAAGCTTTGACTATATACGGACTCATTGAGCATAGCCTTGCTATTGAGAAAGGCCGCCGTAGGCAGACATGGCTCTGAAGAGAAGACAGGCTATGTGCTCACTGCCCACAAAATGAGGTGGAAACTGAGCTGCACTTCCTAACCTCCTGTCCAATGTATGACCATATTAGAGAGACATATTTCCCTCAGATTACACAGACCCACAAAGAATTCGAAAACAAATCCAATTTTGATAAACTCCCATATCTACTGGGTGAAATACCACAGTGTTGCATCACAGCAGCAAGATTTGTGACGTGTTGCCACAAGAAAAGGGCAACCAGTGAAGAACAAACACCATTGTAAATATAACCCATATTTATTTATTTTCCCTTTTGTACTTTAACTATTTGCACATTGTTACAATGCTGTGTATAACCATAATATGACATTTGAAATGTCTCTATTCTTTCGGGACAGACAGACTGAGTGACGTGAGCGAGTGAGTGAGTGACTGAGTGACTGAGCGAGTGATGTGAGCGAGTGAGTGAGTGACGTGAGCGAGTGACGTGAGCGAGTGAGTGAGCGACGTGAGCGAGTGAGTGAGCGAGTGAGTGAGTGAGTGAGTGAGTGAGTGAGTGAGTGAGCGACGTGAGTGAGCGACGTGAGCGAGTGAGTGAGCGACGTGAGCGAGTGAGTGAGCGAGTGAGTGAGCGACGTGAGCGAGTGAGTGAGCGAGTGAGTGAGCGAGTGAGCGAGCGACGTGAGCGACGTGAGCGAGTGAGTGAGCGACGCGAGCGAGTGAGCGAGCGACGCGAGCGAGTGAGCGAGCGACGCGAGCGAGTGAGCGAGCGACGTGAGCGAGCGACGTGAGCGAGCGACGTGAGCGAGTGAGCGAGCGACGTGAGCGAGTGAGCGAGCGACGTGAGTGACGTGAGCGAGTGACGTGAGTGAGTGACGTGAGCGAGCGAGTGAGTGACGTGAGCGAGTGACGCGAGCGAGCGAGTGAGCGAGTGAGTGAGTGACTGAGCGAGTGACTGAGCGAGTGACTGAGCGACTGAGCGAGTGACTGAGCGAGTGAGTGACTGAGTGACTGAGTGAGTGACTGAGTGAGTGAGTGAGTGAGCGAGTGAGCGAGCGAGCGAGTGAGCGAGTGACTGAGCGAGTGACTGAGCGAGTGACTGAGCGAGTGACTGAGCGAGCGAGCGAGTGACTGAGCGAGCGAGTGACTGAGCGAGTGACTGAGCGAGCGAGCGAGTGACTGAGCGAGCGAGCGAGTGACTGAGCGAGTGAGCGAGCCCTGCTGAGATCCCAAATAGCCACACCCTGAACTCTAGCTCATTTGTCTATTTGCTCATGCAATTTACATGACAAAAACACTATAATTTGCTTTTTCTTACAGAGAAAATAAAAAACATGCATTTTAAAGATTTGTATTTGGTTGCACTTGATTGGTTGATTTCTATTTCTACATTTGAAAGTAGGCCTAACTGTGCTTGCTGTAACCAGTAGCAATTAATGAGATAAACAGCAGAGGGCGCTCTAGGACATTACTTCAGTTGCCTCAATGTCTACCACAGCTTTACATTGGAAACCTTACTTTCCTTTAACTCTGTCTTTGCACAATGTTGTAATGAATGGTTTGAAATGTTAACGGATTGGTGTGCTGAAGTATGCACGTACAGGTGGACACCTTATAACACACCTGGAGGATATGCTGGAAGCCATGTAATAGAGTCAATGAAGTCCTCTGCTGGGTCCCATACACAACATATTAGATGCTTTTTGGGGATCTGGGTCACTCAATTCAGAGGGGTGTGGGGAAGAGAGAGGCCACAAGGAGTATATCTGTTCTCCTCTCTCTCTCCCTCCATTCAAACTCTGACTCTGCTCTGACTCTATCCCTAGCCCTGACTCCATCCCTAGCCCTGACTCCATCCCTAGCCCTGACTCCATCCCTAGCCCTGACTCCATCCCTAGCCCTGACTCCATCCCTAGCCCTGACTCCATCCCTGACTCCATCCCTAGCCCTGACTCCATCCCTAGCTCTGAATCCATCCCTGACTCCATCCCTAGCCCTGACTCCATCCCTAGCCCTGACTCCATCCCTAGCCCTGACTCCATCCCTAGCCCTGACTCCATCCCTAGCCCTGACTCCATCCCTGACTCCATCCCTAGCCCTGACTCCATCCCTAGCTCTGAATCCATCCCTGACTCCATCCCTAGCCCTGACTCCATCCCTAGCCCTGACTCCATCCCTAGCCCTGACTCCATCCCTAGCCCTGACTCCATCCCTAGCCCTGACTCCATCCCTAGCCCTGACTCCATCCCTAGCCCTGACTCCATCCCTAGCCCTGACTCCATCCCTAGCCCTGACTCCATCCCTAGCCCTGACTCCATCCCTAGCCCTGACTCCATCCCTAGCCCTGACTCCATCCCTAGCCCTGACTCCATCCCTAGCCCTGACTCCATCCCTAGCCCCGACTCCATCCCTAGCCCCGACTCCATCCCTAGCCCCGACTCCATCCCTAGCCCCGACTCCATCCTAGCCCCGACTCCATCCTAGCCCCGACTCCATCCTAGCCCCGACTCCATCCTAGCCCCGACTCCATCCTAGCCCCGACTCCATCCTAGCCCCGACTCCTCCCTAGCCCCGACTCCATCCTAGCCCCGACTCCTCCCTAGCCCCGACTCCTCCCCTAGCTCCGACTCCTCCCCTAGCTCCGACTCCATCCCTAGCTCCGACTCCACCCCTAGCCCCGACTCCACCCCTAGCCCTGACTCCACCCCTAGCCCTGACTCCACCCCTAGCCCTGACTCCACCCCTAGCCCTGACTCCACCCCTAGCCCTGACTCCACCCCTAGCCCTGACTCCACCCCTAGCCCTGACTCCACCCCTAGCCCTGACTCCACCCCTAGCCCTGACTCCACCCCTAGCCCTGACTCCACCCCTAGCCCTGACTCCACCCCTAGCCCTGACTCCACCCCTAGCCCTGACTCCACCCCTAGCCCTGACTCCACCCCTAGCCCCGACTCCACCCCTAGCCCCGACTCCACCCCTAGCCCCGACTCCACCCCTAGCCCCGACTCCACCCCTAGCCCCGACTCCTCCCTAGCCCCGACTCCTCCCTAGCCCCGACTCCACCCCTAGCCCCGACTCCACCCCTAGCCCCGACTCCACCCCTAGCCCCGACTCCACCCCTAGCCCCGACTCCACCCCTAGCCCCGACTCCATCCTAGCCCCGACTCCTCCCTAGCCCAGACTCCTCCCTAGCCCCGACTCCTCCCTAGCCCCGACTCCTCCCTAGCCCCGACTCCACCCCTAGCCCCGACTCCACCCCTAGCCCCGACTCCATCCCTAGCCCTGACTCCATCCCTAGCTCTCTCCTTCCCTAGTCCTGACTTCATCCATAGCTCTCAATCCTTCCCTAGCCCTGACTCCATCCCTAGCCCCGACTCCATCCCTAGCCCCGACTCCATCCCTAGCCCCGACTCCATCCCTAGCCCCGACTCCATCCCTAGCCCCAACTCCATCCCTAGCCCCAACTCCATCCCTAGCCCCGACTCCATCCTAGCCCCGACTCCTCCCTAGCCCCGACTCCTCCCTAGCCCCGACTCCTCCCTAGCCCCGACTCCATCCCTAGCCCCGACTCCACCCCTAGCCCCGACTCCACCCCTAGCCCCGACTCCACCCCTAGCCCCGACTCCACCCCTAGCCCCGACTCCACCCCTAGCCCCGACTCCACCCCTACCCCCGACTCCACCCCTAGCCCCGACTCCACCCCTAGCCCCGACTCCACCCCTAGCCCCGACTCCACCCCTAGCCCCGACTCTATCCCTAGCCCTGACTCCATCCCTAGCTCTCTCCTTCCCTAGTCCTGACTTCATCCATAGCTCTCAATCCTTCCCTAGCCCTGACTCCATCCCTAGCCCCAACTCCATCCCTAGCCCCGACTCCATCCCTAGCCCCAACTCCATCCCTAGCCCCAACTCCATCCCTAGCCCCAACTCCATCCCTAGCCCCAACTCCATCCCTAGCCCCGACTCCATCCCTAGCCCCGACTCCATCCCTAGCCCCGACTCCATCCCTAGCCCCGACTCCATCCCTAGCCCTGACTCCATCCCTAGCCCTGACTCCAACCCTAGCTCTCAATCCCTAGCTCTCACTTCTTCCCTAGCCCTGACTCCATCCCTAGCCCTGACTCCATCCCTAGCCCTGACTCCATCCCTAGCCCTGACTTCATCCCTCTCTCTCCTATTCTTTTTACCGCTCTGTTTTTCTCCTCTCGTTCTTTAGCTCCTTCATGCACATCCTTTGGGGTGAAAGCATGTAGGGAGGGAGGGAGGGAGGGAGGCTGGATGGTTGGCTGGCTAGCTGGCTGTATACATGGTTGGATGGGTGGCTGAGAAGGACACTAAGAGACTGTATTGAGCAATCAGGGGATTTGTGTGTTGGCTGAGAGACAATATGGGACACTGCCATAACAGCTGAACTGTTCCTGATATTTATCTAGTGTTGTTGCAGTGAGGCCCAGGAATTTATAGTCGCTTGCCCCATCAGCTTAACTAAGAATACAGTCAGAGTGTGTTTGTGTCTCGGGGGTGCGGAGTGGGGGCGGTGGGTGGGTGTGTGTGTTTTAGTGATGAGCAGGTCAGCTATTTGTTCACTCGCACCCGCCCACAATTGCTGATAACACATCCACAACCGCTCATTTATATGTCATAAAGGGAAAATCTGAGGCCCGCACTCGACCCTAGCCCGTTAATATAGAAAATGCGCTATACAGTCGGAGATGGTGGATGATATCATTAGATACAGTACATGCAGCTTCTCTTCTGTCATTATTGTTGCCCCACGAAGACTTTAATAAAAACCCTCAACACAATGATGTTATAAAGGGATAGAATGACTGATGTCATACATTTTTTATTTTTTATTTTGCCTTTATTTAACTAGGCAAGTCAGTTAAGAACAAATTCTTATTTTCAATGACGGCCTGGGAACAGTGGGCCTGTTCAGGGAGAGAACGACAGATCTGTACCTTGTCAGCTCAGAGATTTGAACTTGCAACCTTCCGGTTACTAGCCCAACGCTCTAACCACTAGGCTACCCTGCCGCCCAAAAGGATGAATGATGTCATAAAGGGATAGAATGAATGATGTCATAAAGGGATAGAATGAATGATGTCATAAAGGGATAGAATGAATGCTTCAATCTGGTTCATGTCAATAAACTTTAATCTCTGCTTCTCTCACACAGCAAAGATGTTTAGGGACCGGGGACAAAATGCAATAATGAAAAACATGATATATGGAAATATTTTCTGGGACACATTTCCAAATGTCAGTTTGACCGTTTAAAAAAAAAATAAGTTTTCAGTTTGGCTAGAATGCATATTTTATGTGGTTGAAATATTATCAGCTTTTATGATGCTGATAAAGACGGCACCTCTACAGACGGTCCCTAACCGCTAATTTATTCTCTGTAGATGCTGAAAGAAATGAATCATGTGAGTCTATGTGAAAGGTTATAAACTTACAGTTAATATTATATTAGACTATGTGAGAGGTCATGGACCTACAGTCAGTGTCCAGATGTCAGTTACAATCCCATGTAATCCATCTGAACAGCACAGTTCCATTGTTCCATTGACGTGTCATCTCTTGACTGTGGAATTTATGTATAGCGCCTCACAATCATCACACATAACACAGAGGAGCACTCCATATCACAGGGGAGCACTCCATAACACAGGGGAGCACTCCATATCAGAGGGGAGCACTCCATATCAGAGGGGAGCACTCCATATCACAGGGGAGCACTCCATATCACAGGGGAGCACTCCATAACACAGGGGAGCACTCCATATCAGAGGGGAGCACTCCATATCAGAGGGGAGCACTCCATATCACAGGGGAGCACTCCATATCACAGGGGAGCACTCCATATCACAGGGGAGCACTCCATATCACAGGGGAGCACTCCATATCACAGGGGAGCACTCCATATCACAGGGGAGCACTCCATATCACAGGGGAGCACTCCATATCACAGGGGAGCACTCCATAACACAGGGGAGCACTCCATATCACAGGGGAGCACTCCATATCACAGAGGAGCACTCCATATCACAGGGGAGCACTCCATATCACAGGGGAACACTCCATATCACAGGGGAGCACTCCATATCACAGGGGAGCACTCCATAACACAGGGGAGCACTCCATATCACAGGGGAGCATTCCATATCACAGAGGAGCACTCCATATCACAGGGGAGCACTCCATATCACAGGGGAGCACTCCATAACACAGGGGAGCACTCCATAACACAGGAAGCACTCCATAACACAGGGAGCACTCCATATCACAGGGGAGCACTCCATATCACAGGGGAGCACTCCATAACACAGTGGAGCACTCCATAACACAGGGGAGCACTCCATAACACAGGGGAGCACTCCATAACACAGGGAGCACTCCATAACACAGGGAGCACTCCATAACACAGTGGAGCACTCCATATCACAGGGAGCACTCCATATCACAGGGAGCACTCCATAACACAGGGAGCACTCCATATCACAGGGAGCACTCCATAACACAGGGGAGTACTCCATAACACAGGGAGTACTCCATAACACAGGGGAGCACTCCATAACACAGGGGAGCACTCCATAACACAGGGGAGCACTCCATAACACAGGGAGCACTCCATATCACAGGGGAGCACTCCATATCACAGGGGAGCACTCCATAACACAGGGGAGCACTCCATATCACAGGGGAGCACTCCATATCACAGGGGAGCACTCCATATCACAGGGGAGCACTCCATAACACAGGGAGCACTCCATAACACAGTGAGCACTCCATAACACAGTGAGCACTCCATAACACAGGGAGCACTCCATAACACAGGGAGCACTCCATAACACAGGGGAGCACTCCATATCACAGGGGAGCACTCCATATCACAGGGGAGCACTCCATAACACAGGGGAGCACTCCATAACACAGGGAGCACTCCATATCACAGGGGAGCACTCCATATCACAGGGGAGCACTCCATATCACAGGGGAGCACTCCATATCACAGAGGAGCACTCCATATCACAGGGGAGCACTCCATAACACAGGGGAGCACTCCATATCACAGGGGAGCACTCCATAACACAGGGAGCACTCCATATCACAGGGGAGCACTTCATATCACAGGGGAGCACTCCATATCACAGGGGAGCACTCCATATCACAGGGGAGCACTCCATAACACAGGGGAGCACTCCATAACACAGGGGAGCACTCCATATCACAGGGGAGCACTCCATAACACAGGGGAGCACTCCATAACACAGGGAGCACTCCATATCACAGGGGAGCACTCCATATCACAGGGGAGCACTCCATAACACAGGGGAGCACTCCATATCACAGGGGAGCACTTCATATCACAGGGGAGCACTTCATATCACAGGGAGCACTCCATAACACAGGGAGCACTCCATAACACAGGGGAGCACTCCATAACACAGGGGAGCACTCCATATCACAGGGAGCACTCCATAACACAGGGAGCACTCCATAACACAGGGAGCACTCCATAACACAGGGAGCACTCCATAACACAGGGAGCACTCCATATCACAGGGGAGCACTCCATAACACAGGGAGCACTCCATAACACAGGGAGCACTCCATAACACAGGGAGCACTCCATATCACAGGGGAGCACTCCATAACACAGGGAGCACTCCATATCACAGGGGAGCACTCCATAACACAGGGGAGCACTCCATATCACAGGGGAGCACTCCATAACACAGGAGACCACTTCATATCACAGGGGACCACTTCATATCACAGGGGAGCACTCCATATCACAGGGGAGCACTCCATATCACAGGGGAGCACTCCATAACACAGGGGAGCACTCCATATCACAGGGGAGCACTCCATAACACAGGGGAGCACTCCATATCACAGGGGAGGACTCCATAACACAGGGGAGCACTCCATATCACAGGGGAGCACTCCATATCACAGGGAGCACTCCATAACACAGGGGAGCACTCCATAACACAGGGGAGCACTCCATATCACAGGGGAGCACTCCATATCACAGGGGAGCACTCCATAACACAGGGGAGCACTCCATAACACAGGGAGCACTCCATATCAGAGGGGAGCACTCCATAACACAGGGAGCACTCCATATCACAGGGGAGCACTCCATATCACAGGGGAGCACTCCATAACACAGGGGAGCACTCCATATCACAGGGGAGCACTGCATAACACAGGGGAGCACTTCATATCACAGGGGAGCACTTCATATCACAGGGGAGCACTCCATAACACAGGGAGCACTCCATAACACAGGGGAGCACTCCATATCACAGGGGAGCACTTCATATCACAGGGGAGCACTCCATAACACAGGGGAGCACTCCATATCACAGGGGAGCACTTCATATCACAGGGGAGCACTTCATATCACAGGGGAGCACTCCATAACACAGGGGAGCACTCCATAACACAGGGGAGCACTCCATATCACAGGGGAGCACTCCATAACACAGGGGAGCACTCCATATCACAGGGGAGCACTCCATAACACAGGGGAGCACTCCATAACACAGGGGAGCACTCCATAACACAGGGGAGCACTCCATATCACAGGGGAGCACTCCATAACACAGGGGAGCACTCCATATCACAGGGGAGCACTCCATAACACAGGGGAGCACTCCATATCACAGGGGAGCACTCCATAACACAGGAGACCACTTCATATCACAGGGGACCACTTCATATCACAGGGGAGCACTCCATATCACAGGGGAGCACTCCATATCACAGGGGAGCACTCCATAACACAGGGGAGCACTCCATATCACAGGGGAGCACTCCATAACACAGGGAGCACTCCATATCACAGGGGAGGACTCCATAACACAGGGGAGCACTCCATATCACAGGGGAGCACTCCATATCACAGGGAGCACTCCATAACACAGGGGAGCACTCCATAACACAGGGGAGCACTCCATATCACAGGGGAGCACTCCATATCACAGGGGAGCACTCCATAACACAGGGGAGCACTCCATAACACAGGGGAGCACTCCATATCAGAGGGGAGCACTCCATAACACAGGGGAGCACTCCATATCACAGGGGAGCACTCCATATCACAGGGGAGCACTCCATAACACAGGGGAGCACTCCATATCACAGGGGAGCACTGCATAACACAGGGGAGCACTTCATATCACAGGGGAGCACTTCATATCACAGGGGAGCACTCCATAACACAGGGAGCACTCCATAACACAGGGGAGCACTCCATATCACAGGGGAGCACTTCATATCACAGGGGAGCACTCCATAACACAGGGGAGCACTCCATATCACAGGGGAGCACTTCATATCACAGGGGAGCACTTCATATCACAGGGGAGCACTCCATAACACAGGGGAGCACTCCATAACACAGGGGAGCACTCCATATCACAGGGGAGCACTCCATATCACAGGGGAGCACTCCATATCACAGGGGAGCACTCCATATCACAGGGGAGCACTCCATATCACAGGGGAGCACTCCATATCACAGGGGAGCACTCCATATCACAGGGGAGCACTTCATATCACAGGGGAGCACTTCATATCACAGGGGAGCACTCCATAACACAGGGGAGCACTCCATAACACAGGGGAGCACTCCATATCACAGGGGAGCACTCCATAACACAGGGGAGCACTCCATATCACAGGGGAGCACTTCATATCACAGGGGAGCACTCCATATCACAGGGGAGCACTCCATATCACAGGGAGCACTCCATAACACGGGGAGCACTCCATAACACGGGGAGCACTCCATAACACAGGGGAGCACTCCATATCACAGGGGAGCACTCCATAACACAGGGGAGCACTCCATAACACAGGGGAGCACTCCATAACACAGGGGAGCACTCCATAACACAGGGGAGCACTCCATATCACAGGGGAGCACTCCATATCACAGGGGAGCACTCCATAACACAGGGGAGCACTCCATAACACAGGGGAGCACTTCATATCACAGGGGAGCACTCCATAACACAGGGAGCACTCCATAACACAGGGGAGCACTCCATATCACAGGGGAGCACTTCATATCACAGGGGAGCACTCCATAACACAGGGGAGCACTCCATATCACAGGGGAGCACTTCATATCACAGGGGAGCACTTCATATCACAGGGGAGCACTTCATATCACAGGGGAGCACTCCATAACACAGGGGAGCACTCCATATCACAGGGGAGCACTCCATATCACAGGGGAGCACTCCATATCACAGGGGAGCACTCCATATCACAGGGGAGCACTTCATATCACAGGGGAGCACTCCATATCACAGGGGAGCACTTCATATCACAGGGGAGCACTCCATATCACAGGGGAGCACTCCATATCACAGGGGAGCACTTCATATCACAGGTGAGCACTCCATATCACAGTGGAGCACTCCATATCACAGTGGAGCACTCCATATCACAGGGGAGCACTCCATAATACAGGGAGCACTCCATATCACAGGGGAGCACTCCATAACACAGGGGAGCACTCCATAACACAGGGGAGCACTCCATAATACAGGGAGCACTCCATATCACAGGGGAGCACTCCATAACACAGGGGAGCACTCCATATCACAGGGGAGCACTCCATATCACAGGGGAGCACTCCATATCACAGGGGAGCACTCCATAACACAGGGGAGCACTCCATATCACAGGGGAGCACTCCATAACACAGGGGAGCACTCCATATCACAGGGGAGCACTCCATATCACAGGGGAGCACTTCATATCACAGGGGAGCACTTCATATCACAGGGGAGCACTCCATAACACAGGGGAGCACTCCATATCACAGGGGAGCACTCCATAACACAGGGGAGCACTCCATATCACAGGGGAGCACTCCATATCACAGGGGAGCACTCTGTCTGACTGTGCCTCTGTGTGTTAAGTGACTGTGTCTCTGTGTGTTAAGTGACTGTGTGTCTATGTGTTAAGTGACTGTGTGTTAAGTGACTGTGTGTTAAGTGACTGTGTGTTAAGTGACTGTCTGTGTTAAGTGACTGTGTCTCTGTGTGTTAAGTGACTGTGTGTCTGTGTGTTAAGTGACTGTGTGTCTGTGTGTTAAGTGACTGTCTGTGTTAAGTGACTGTGTCTCTATGTGTTAAGTGACTGTGTCTCTGTGTGTTAAGTGACTGTGTGTCTGTGTGTTAAGTGACTGTGTGTTAAGTGACTGTCTGTGTTAAGTGACTGTGTCTCTGTGTGTTAAGTGACTGTGTCTCTGTGTGTTAAGTGACTGTGTGTCTGTGTGTTAAGTGACTGTGTGTTAAGTGACTGTCTGTGTTAAGTGACTGTGTCTCTGTGTGTTAAGTGACTGTGTGTCTGTGTGTTAAGTGACTGTGTGTTAAGTGACTGTCTGTGTTAAGTGACTGTGTCTCTGTGTGTTAAGTGACTGTGTCTCTATGTGTTAAGTGACTGTGTGTCTGTGTGTTAAGTGACTGTGTGTTAAGTGACTGTGTGTCTATGTGTTAAGTGACTGTGTGTTAAGTGACTGTCTGTGTTAAGTGACTGTGTGTCTATGTGTTAAGTGACTGTGTGTCTATGTGTTAAGTGACTGTGTGTCTATGTGTTAAGTGACTGTGTGTTAAGTGACTGTCTGTGTTAAGTGACTGTGTGTCTATGTGTTAAGTGACTGTGTGTCTATGTGTTAAGTGACTGTGTGTTAAGTGACTGTGTGTTAAGTGACTGTGTCTCTGTGTGTTAAGTGACTGTGTCTCTGTGTGTTAAGTGACTGTGTCTCTGTGTGTTAAGTGACTGTGTGTCTATGTGTTAAGTGACTGTGTGTTAAGTGACTGTCTGTGTTAAGTGACTGTGTGTCTGTGTTAAGTGACTGTGTTAAAGTGACTGTGTAGTTAAGGACCTATCTACGTACAGCTCTCGGGGCGATCAGTGAAAGTCCAATCCCCAGCATTGTGGTGTATTATCAACACAGTGAAGACTTCTCCTCCACCCGCCTTCTTTTACTGAAACCTCTGGCAGGTTGGAGAACCCAGCCCTGTTGTGCCTGTCTGGAAGCTGTCCCTCCACCCTGGTTCCTTTCCCCCCTGAGGAATTCTGTACCTCTTTGAGACTCTTTTCCTTCTCCATTGATAACCAGGGCAATAGGCTCCACGCTTCCCCCAAAAGGGAAGTGTGTACCACCCATTGATCCCCTCTCCTCCACCCTTAGCCTTCTTTTACTGAAACATAATCAGTAGTCTTTGAGCCAGGGCTTTGGGCTTATCCTTTCCCCTTTAGGGACTTTGAGTGTCTTTCCTTCCCCTTTACTCTCCTTGAGTCTCCTTTCCTTCCCTTTTAGGAAGTTGTACCCTCATTGAGTCTCCTTTCCTTCCCCTTTTAGGAAGTTGTACCCTCATTGAGTCTCCTTTCCTTCCCCCTTTAGGAAGTTGTACCCTCATTGAGTCTCCTTCTCCTTTCCTTCCCTTTAGGAAGTCCTTCCCCTTTAGGAAGTTGTACCCTCATTGAGTCTCCTTTCCTTCCCCTTTAGGAAGTTGTACCCTCATTGAGTCTCCTTTCCTTCCATCAGAACCTTTAGCTGCATCCTAAATGACATCCTATTCCATATGTAGTGCAGTATTGACTAGAGGCCTATGTCAAAAGTAGCTGGCCTTGGGCAAAAGTAGTGCACTACAGATGCAGGATTTTAAATTGATCAATCCTTTCCGTTTCTGTGAATTTTCCTGCAAAGCAGAAAATGCAAACTTGTAGTGTATTTGAGTTTTAAAAAGGCCTCTAAAGTTATTAATTTCCACGTTGACATTTCTGACTTGATTAGCCCCTTCTAAATATCTCCATTCATTATAATCCACATGATAATTAACATGTCCTGTTGCTGCAGGATTATTTTCCTGTTGTAGCAAACTGGCTCAAATTCAGATCCTACATCTGTACATAGGTAACAGGTAGCCGTTTGGTACGTAGAATTAGTTGGTATAGTGGCAGCTGGGATGGCTGGCAGCACGCAGAGTTCAGGAGCGTGTGTGTGTGTGTGTGTGTGGATGATTGCGTTATTAACACAGCCCCACCCTGAACTGCTGGGTGTGTAATATATTGTCAAGGAGGAGACAGCTATATTCTGTAGCCTGGAGTGATGAAATGGGCTTGGCAGGAAGTACTATTGCTCACCTGGCTGATGATTAGGGCGGGACCATATCAAGAGGCATGAACTTCTTTAGGAAAACAGCCCGAATGTTAGAAACAAACGTGATTATGTTATTATACAGAGTCACATTGATTTATTTCCCAAGCGATCAAACACCCTATTTTACATACAGCATGTTTTAAAAGAACTGAAGACTGGCAACTGGTAATGCCCCAGTACTCTGAATGCCCCAGTATGACAACTGGTAATGCCCCAGAGCTCTGAGTACCCCCTGTATGACAACTGGTAATGCCTCAGAGCTCTGAATACCCCCTGTATGACAACTGGTAATGCCCCAGTACTCTGAATACCCCCTGTATGACAACTGGTAATGCCCCAGAGCTCTGAGTACCCCCTGTATGACAACTGGTAATGCCCCAGAGCTCTGAATACCCCCTGTATGACAACTGGTAATGCCCCAGTACTCTGAATACCCCCTGTATGACAACTGGTAATGCCCCAGTACTCTGAATACCCCTGTATGACAACTGGTAATGCCCCAGTACTCTGAATACCCCCTATATGACAACTGGTAATGCCCCAGTACTCTGAATAACCCCTGTATGACAACTGGTAATGCCCCAGTACTCTGAATAACCCCTGTATGACAACTGGTAATGCCCCAGTACTCTGAATACCCCTGTATGACAACTGGTAATGCCCCAGTACTCTGAATACCCCTGTATGACAACTGGTAATGCCCCAGTACTCTGAATACCCCCTGTATGACAACTGGTAATGCCCCAGTACTCTGAATACCCCCTGTATGACAACTGGTAATGCCCCAGTACTCTGAATACATTATGACAACTGGTAATGCCCCAGAGCTCTGAATACCCCTGTATGACAACTGGTAATGCCCCAGTACTCTGAATACCCCTATATGACAACTGGTAATTCCCCAGAGCTCTGATGACAACTACCCCAGAGCTCTGAATATGACAACTGGTAATGCCCCAGTACTCTGAATACCCCTGTATGACAACTGGTAATGCCCCAGAGCTCTGAATACCCCCTGTATGACAACTGGTAATGCCCCAGTACTCTGAATACCCCCTGTATGACAACTGGTAATGCCCCAGAGCTCTGAATACTCTGTACAGAGCTCTGTATGACAGCTTGGGCAGAGGGACAGATGCGGAGGAGGAGAGAGGAAGGGAGGGGAGGAAATACTGTTGTGTTTGGCAGACAGGAAGTACTATTGCTCAAGATGTGGCTGACGGTAGAACATGACAACAACTAATAAAATCAGTGCATATAAACTACCGTTCAAAAGTTTGGGGTCACTTAGTAATAATAATAATAATAATAATAATAATAAAGATGCCATTTAGCTGACGGTAGAACATGACAGTCATGTGTGCAAATAAAATCAGTGGTCCCGGGATAACCCACTACCCTTCGTTAAAGCGCCATGCTCTACCAACTGTGCTCAGAAGGACCGAAAAAAAATGTCCTTGTTTCTGAAAGAAAAGCTCATTTTATTTGTCCATTAAAATAACTTCAAATTCATCAGAAATACAGTGTAGACATTGTTAATGTTGTAAATGACTGTTGTAGCTGGAACTGCAGATTTTTAATGGAATATCTACATAGGTGTACAGAGGCCCGTTATCAGCAACCATCACTACTGTGTTCCAATGGCACGTTGTGTTAGCTAATCCAAGTTTATAATTTTAAAAGGCTAATTGATCATTAGAAAACCCTTTTGCAATTATGTTAGCACAGCTGAAAACTGTTGTCCTGATTTAAAGAAGCAATAAAACTGGCCTTAGACTCGTTGAGTATCTGGAGCATCAGCATTTGTGGGTTCGATGACAGGCCCAAAATGGCTAGAAACAAAAACCTTTCTTCTGAAACTCGTCAGTCTCTTCTTGTTCTGAGAAATGAAGGCTATTTCATGTGAGAAATTGCCAAGAAACTGAAGATCTTGTACAATGAGTGAGAACAGCGCAAACTGGCTCAAACCAGAATAGAACGAGGAGTGGGAGGCCCCGGTGCTCTACTGAGCAAGAGGACAAGTACATTAGTGTATTTAGCTTGAGAAACAGATGCCTCACAAGTCCTCAACTGGCAGCTTCATTAAATAGTACCCGCAAAACACCAGTCTCAACATCAACAGTGAAGAGGCGACCGGGATGCTGGCCTTCTAGGCAGAGTTGCAAAGAAAAAGCCACATCTCAGACTGGCCAATAAAAATAAAAGATTAAGATGGGTAAAAGAGCACAGACACTGGACAGAGGAAGATTGGAAAAAGTGTTATGGACAGACTAATCTAAGTATGAGGTATTCAGATCCCAAAGAAGAACATTCATGAGACGCAGAAAAAATGAAAGGATGGTGGAGGCAATGTGATGGTCTGGGGGTGCTTTGGTGGAGGTAATGTGATGGTCTGGGGGTGCTTTGGTGGAGGCAATGTGATGGTCTGGGGGTGCTTTGGTGGAGGCAATGTGATGGTCTGGGGGTGCTTTGGTGGAGGCAATGTGATGGTCTGGGGGTGCTTTGGTGGAGGCTATGTGATGGTCTGGGGGTGCTTTGGTGGAGGTAATGTGATGGTCTGGGGGTGCTTTGGTGGAGGCAATGTGATGGTCTGGGGGTGCTTTGGTGGAGGCAATGTGATGGTGAGGTGGTCTGGGGGTGCTTTGGTGGAGGCGATGTGATGGTCTGGGGGTGCTTTGGTGGAGGTAATGTGATGGTCTGGGGGTGCTTTGGTGGAGGCGATGTGAATGTGATGGTCTGGGGGTGCTTTGGTGGAGGTAATGTGATGGTCTGGGGGTGCTTTGGTGGAGGCAATGTGATGGTCTGGGGGTGCATTGGTGGAGGTAATGTGATGGTCTGGGGGTGCTTTGGTGGAGGTAAAGTGGGAGATTTGTACTGGGTAAAAGGGATCTTGAACAAGGAAGGCTTTCACTCCATTTTGCAACGCCATACCATACCCTGTGGACGGCGCTTAATTGGAGCCAATTTTCTCCTACAACAGGACAATGACCCAAAGCACAGCTCCAAACTATGCAAGAACTATTTAGGGAAGAAGCAGTCAGCTGGTATTCTGTCTATAATGGAGTGGCCAGTACAGTCACCAGATCTCAACCCTATTGAGCTGTTGTGGGAGCAGCTTGACCGTATGGTACGTAAGAAGTGCCCATCAAGCCAATCCAACTGGTGGGAGGAGCTTCAGGAAGCATGGGGTGAAATCTCTTCAGATTACCTCAACAAATTGACAACTAGAATGCCAAAGGTCTGCAAGGCTGTAATTGCAGCAAATGGAGGATTCTTTGACGAAAACAAAGTTTGAAGGACACAATTATTATTTCAATTAAAAATCATTCATTTATAACCTTGACAATGTCTATATTTTCTATTCATTTTTACAACTCATTTCATGGAATGGACCAAAAAAAATGGCTCTCTTTCAAAAACAAGGCCATTTCTAAGTGACCCCAAACTTTTGAACGGTAGTGTCCAGTATTTAGTATGCCAAAATTTCCCGGATGTCGTACTACATTCACCAAAATAGGAAGTATACCAGCAGTGGACGTATTTAGTTGCTGAACAAGGATCCTATTAACACACTTATAAAGAGAACATCCCTGATCATCTCTACTGCCTCAGATCTGGAGGACTCACTAAACAGATAACATCCCTGGTCATCCCTATCCCTGCCTCTGATCTGGAGGACTCACTAAACAGAGAACATCCCTGGTCACCTCTACTGCCTCTGATCTGGAGGACTCACTAAACAGAGAACATCCCTGATCATCTCTACTGCCTCTGATCTGGTGGACTCACTAAACAGAGAACATCCCTGGTCATCCCTACTGCCTCTGATCTGGAGGACTCACTAAACAGAGAACATCCCTGGGCATCCCTACGGCCTCTGATCTGGAGGACTCACTAAACAGAGAACATCCCTGGTCATCCCTACTGCCTCTGATCTGGAGGACTCACTAAACAGAGAACATCCCTGGTCATCCCTACTGCCTCTGATCTGGAGGACTCACTAAACAGAGAACATCCCTGGTCATCTCTACTGCCTCTGATCTGGAGGACTCACTAAACAGAGAACATCCCTGGTCATCCCTACTGCCTCTGATCTGGAGGACTCACTAAACAGAGAACATCCCTGATCATCTCTACTGCCTCTGATCTGGAGGACTCACTAAACAGAGAACATCCCTGGTCATCCCTACTGCCTCTGATCTGGCTGACTCACTAAACAGAGAACATCCCTGGTCATCTCTACTGCCTCTGATCTGGAGGACTCACTAAACAGAGAACATCCCTGGTCAACCCTACTGCCTCTGATCTGGAGGACTCACTAAACAGAGAACATCCCTGATCATCTCTACTGCCTCTGATCTGGAGGACTCACTAAACAGAGAACATCCCTGATCATCCCTACTGCCTCTGATCTGGAGGACTCACTAAACAGAGAACATCCCTGGTCATCTCTACTGCCTCTGATCTGGAGGACTCACTAAACAGAGAACATCCCTGGTCATCTCTACTGCCTCTGATCTGGAGGACTCACTAAACAGAGAACATCCCTGGTCATCTCTACTGCCTCTGATCTGGAGGACTCACTAAACAGAGAACATCCCTGGTCATCCCTACTGCCTCTGATCTGGAGGACTCACTAAACAGAGAACATCCCTGGTCATCCTACTGCCTCTGATCTGGAGGACTCACTAAACAGAGAACATCCCTGGTCATCTCTACTGCCTCTGATCTGGAGGACTCACTAAACAGAGAACATCCCTGGTCATCTCTACATCTGGAGGACCACTGAGAACATCCCTGATCATCCCTACTGCCTCTGATCTGGAGGACTCACTAAACAGAGAACATCCCTGGTCATCTCTACTGCCTCTGATCTGGAGGACTCACTAAACAGAGAACATCCCTGATCATCTCTACTGCCTCTGATCTGGAGGACTCACTAAACAGAGAACATCCCTGGTCATCCCTACTGCCTCTGATCTGGAGGACTCACTAAACAGAGAACATCATCCCTACGGCCTCTGATCTGGATCCCAGAGAACATCCCCTGGCATCCCTACTCTGATCTGGAGGACTCACTAAACAGAGAACATCCCTGGTCATCCCTACTGCCTCTGATCTGGAGGACTCACTAAACAGAGAACATCCCTGGTCATCCCTACGGCCTCTGATCTGGAGGACTCACTTAACAGAGAACATCCCTGGTCATCTCTACTGCCTCTGATCTGGAGGACTCACTAAACAGAGAACATCCCTGGTCATCCCTACTGCCTCTGAACTGGAGGACTCACTAAACAGAGAACATCCCTGATCATCTCTACTGCCTCTGATCTGGAGGACTCACTAAACAGAGAACATCCCTGGTCATCTCTACTGCCTCTGATCTGGAGGACTCACTAAACAGAGAACATCCCTGGTCATCCCTACTGCCTCTGATCTGGAGGACTCACTAAACAGAGAACATCCCTGGTCATCCCTACTGACTCTGATCTGGAGGCCTCACTAAACAGAGAACATCCCTGGTCATCCCTACCGTCTCTGATCTGGAGGACTCACTAAACAGAGAACATCTCTGATCATCCCTACTGCCTCTGATCTGGAGGACTCACTAAAACACAAATGCTTCATTTGTAAATTATGTCTAAGTGTTGGAGTTTGCCCTTAGCTATTCGTCACTTACATTTTTTTTTAAAGACAATTGTGCCGTCTGCTTTGTAAGGAATTTGAAATGATTTATACTTTTACTATTGATACTTAAGTATATTTTAGGAATTACAAGTATTTTTAAAATGCAATACTCAAGTAGTATTTTACTGGGTGAGTCATTTTTAATTAAGGTATCTTGACTTTTACTCAAGTATGACAATCGGATACCTTTTTCCACCACTGTTAAAATGTTATGCTTTGCGTTTTATCCATTATTTTTGATGGTAGGCCACTCTGGTAGGCCCAACATTATGATCAAATAGCCACAGAAGCCTACTTGGACACTTTTTATAACTGTAGATTTGTCCCCAGAGAGAACTCCAGTCATATCTTCATTTAATAACCCAATAATTTATTGAAAACTTTATTGATAAGAGGAGGGAAGTATGGACATTACAGCATAGGACAAAGGCCTCAATGGGATACCTGCTGTGTTTCATACACAAAGCAAGGCCTCAATGGGATACCTGCTGTGTTTCATACACAAAGCAAGGCCTCAATGGGATACCTGCTGTGTTTCATACACAAAGCAAGGCCTCAATGGGATACCTGCTGTGTTTCATACACAAAGCAAGGCCTCAATGGGATATCTGCTGTGTTTCATACACAAAGCAAGGCCTCAATGGGATACCTGCTGTGTTTCATACACAAAGCAAGGCCTCAATGGGATACCTGCTGTGTTTCATACACAAAGCAAGGCCTCAATGGAATACCTGCTGGACTTCATACACAAAGCAAGGCCTCAATGGGATATCTGCTGTGTTTCATACACAAAGCAAGGCCTCAATGGGATACCTGTTGTGTTTCATACACAAAGCAAGGCCTCAATGGGATACCTGCTGTGTTTCATACACAAAGCAAGGCCTCAATGGGTGGGATACCTGCTGTGTTTCATACACAAAGCAAGGCCTCAATGGGTGGGATACCTGCTGTGTTTCATACACAAAGCAAGGCCTCAATGGGATACCTGCTGTGTTTCATACACAAAGCAAGGCCTCAATGGGATACCTGCTGTGTTTCATACACAAAGCAAGGCCTCAATGGGATACCTGCTGTGTTTCATACACAAAGCAAGGCCTCAATGGGATACCTGCTGTGTTTCATACACAAAGCAAGGCCTCAATAGGATACCTGCTGTGTTTCATACACAAAGCAAGGCCTCAATGGGATACCTGCTGTGTTTCATACACAAAGCAAGGCCTCAATGGGATACCTGCTGTGTTTCATACACAAAGCAAGGCCTCAATGGGATACCTGCTGTGTTTCATACACAAAGCAAGGCCTCAATGGGATACCTGCTGTGTTTCATACACAAAGCAATGCAATTGCAGAAATTGTTTGTCGAGATCGGTGTGAAAGAACTTGACTGGCCAATGATCACTCTAAGTTGCCCGCGTGTGTGGGCACACAGTAGCCCAGGGACTGCAGGTACAGCTCTCAGGAACTGCAGGTACAGCTCCCGGGGACTGCGGGTACAGCTCCCGGGGACTGCGGGGACAGCTCCCGGGGACTGCGGGGACAGCTCCCGGGGACTGCGGGTACAGCTCCCGGGGACTGCGGGTACAGCTCCCGGGGACTGCGGGGACAGCTCTCGGGGACTGCGGGTATAGCTCCCGGGGACTGCGGGTACAGCTCCCGGGGACTGCGGGTACAGCTCCCGGGGACTGCGGGTACAGCTCCCAGGGAAGCAGAGCTGAAGAAATATGAGCTCATTGACAGGACGAAGATTGAACTCCCTAGGGTTTTCACTGCGGGTACAGCTCCCGGGGACTGCGGGTAAATCAGCAATATTAGCCACTCAATGACCGCAAATTGAACTATGCAAGAGATTTTCAGCTCATCGGGTAGGACTATTGGGTATAGCCCACACTTTACACAGGGGCACCAATCACAGCTGCAGTAGTCCTATATGCAAATAGACTATTGCCTTATATGGCTCTGTGCCATTCATTGGAAACTGGGTGTTTACAGCTCCCAGGGTCATGACTAGATGTGCAGAGATCGCAGAAGAAATATGAGCTCATTGAGAGAAGCACCAGATGGATTGAACTGGGGAAGTTTTTTAGAGTTTTCATCCCTTTTCAGAGAAATAACACAGGGCTATCGTCAGTGAGTTCCCTTTTACTGTGGCAATTATGATCAAATCAATGCAATATTAGCCAGAGGGGAGAGGGGGCTCAATGCAGACGAGGGGAGAGGAGGGGAGAGGAGAGGAGGACCAGAGGGAGAAACAAATTGAACTATGCAAGAGATTTTCAGAGTAGGAAGAACTCATCCAGAGGGGAGAGGGAGGGGAGAGGAGGACCAGTAGGATTCTATTGAGCGTTACCAGAGGGGAGAGGAGGACCAGAGGGGAGGGAGGACCAGAGGGGAGAGGAGGGGAGAGGAGGACCAGAGGGGAGAGGAGGACCAGAGGGGAGAGGAGGACCAGAGGGGAGAGGGAGGGGAGAGGGAGGACCAGAGGGGAGAGGAGGACCAGACCAGAGGCATTACCAATCACAGCTGCAGTAGTCCAGATATGCCAAATAGACTATTGCCTTATATGGGGGAGAGGAGGACTCTGTGCCAGAGGGGAGAGGAGGACAGAGGAAACTGGACTGTGTTTACAGCATGAGTGGTCATGACTAGATGTGCTTGTTTTGAGATCACAGAGAGAGCTACCAGAGGGGAGCCATGTGTGCCAGAGGGTTCTTATCCAGTTGCTAGTTAGTGAGTTATTAGCCCAGTTATGGATCATTTGTAGTCAGCAATGGGGAAGTGGTTGTTTAAAAGAGGAGGACCAGAGGGGACTGTCACCTGAGCGAGCCAGTTTTTCCAGAGGGGAATCAGAAGGAAAGATGCACAGGGCTGAGGGGAGAGGGGGACCAAGAGAGGGGAATGTCAGTGAGTTAACCAGATGGGGAGGAGGAGAGGGGGCCAGAGGAGGACCAGAGGGGGAGGGGGAGAGGGAGGGGAGAGGGAGGACCAGAGGGGAGAGGGAGAGGAGGGGGACCAGAGGGGAGAGGAGGACCAGAGGGGAGAGGGAGGACCAGAGGGGAGAGGAGGGGGACCAGAGGGGGCCAGAGGGGAGAGGGAGGACCAGAGAGGGGAGAGGAGGACCAGAGGGGGAGGAGGACCAGAGGGGAGAGGAGGGACCAGAGGGGGCCAGGGAGGGGGACCGGAGGGAGAGGGAGGACCAGAGGGGAGAGGGGAGGGACCAGAGGGGAGAGGAGGACCAGAGGGGAGAGGAGGACCAGAGGGGAGAGGAGGACCAGAGGGGAGAGGAGGACCAGAGGGGAGAGGGAGGGGAGAGGAGGACCAGAGGGGAGAGGAGGACCAGAGGGGAGAGGGAGGGGAGAGGAGGACCAGAGGGGAGAGGAGGACCAGAGGGGAGAGGAGGACCAGAGGGGAGAGGGGACCAGAGGGGAGAGGAGGACCAGAGGGGAGAGGAGGACCAGAGGGGAGAGGGAGGGGAGAGGAGGACCAGAGGGGAGAGGAGGACCAGAGGGGAGAGGAGGACCAGAGGGGAGAGCACATTTCTAGCCGTCTTTGAAAAGCCAGTCAAGAAAAGGGCTTTTTTTGTTGTCTTAAAGGGGCAGTGTTGTATTTTGAATAAGTGAAGTAGCCAATAGGCAGAGAGTAGCATGATTAGTCTGATTCTCCAGTAAATGGTATGGGAATAATAATGCATTTTATTTTGTAAAGTGGTTTCTCTTTCAAACACAACAACATTGTCAGTCACCTCCTTGTCTGAAGAACAAGTGGATAAACAGGTTCATGTGAAGCCCTGCATGTTTTTTTTTCTAAAGTCTCATGGAATGTAGCCCTACATTTAACACCACACATTGGCTGCTACTGAAGGCTGAATGACAGAACAGCTATTTCCATGTTAAAATATTATGGGGTGCATTTTCTCCATTGTTTCTGATGGTAGACCACTCTGGTAGGCCCTACATTAGGATCAAATAGCCACAGTAGCCTACCTGGCCACAGTTAAAACTGTAACTTAGTGGGTACAGCCTCAGTGTTCACAGTAAAACTGTAACTTAGTGGGTACAGCCTCAGTGTTCACAGTAAAACTGTAACTTAGTGGGTACAGTCTCAGTGTTCACAGTAAAACTGTAACTTAAAGTGGGTACAGTCTCAGTGTTCACAGTAAAACTGTAACTTAAAGTGGGTACAGCCTTAGTGTTCACAGTAAAACTGTAACTTAGTGGGTACAGCCTCAGTGTTCACAGTAAAACTGTAACTTAAAGTGGGTACAGCCTCAGTGTTCACAGTAAAACTGTAACTTAAAGCAGGTACAGCCTCAGTGTTCACAGTAAAACTGTAACTTAAAGTGGGTACAGCCTCAGTGTTCACAGTAAAACTGTAACTTAAAGTGGGTACAGCCTCAGTGTTCATAGTAAAACTGTAACTTAAAGTGGGTACAGCCTCAGTGTTCACAGTAAAACTGTAACTTAGTGGGTACAGCCTCAGTGTTCACAGTAAAACTGTAACTTAAAGTGGGTACAGCCTCAGTGTTCACAGTAAAACTGTAACTTAAAGTGGGGACAGCCTCAGTGTTCACAGTAAAACTGTAACTTAGTGGGTACAGCCTCAGTGTTCACAGTAAAACTGTAACTTAGTGGGTACAGCCTCAGTGTTCACAGTAAAACTGTAACTTAGTGGGTACAGTCTCAGTGTTCACAGTAAAACTGTAACTTAGTGGGTACAGCCTCAGTGTTCACAGTAAAACTGTAACTTAAAGTGGGTACAGCCTCAGTGTTCACAGTAAAACTGTAACTTAAAGCAGGTACAGCCTCAGTGTTCACAGTAAAACTGTAACTTAAAGTGGGTACAGCCTCAGTGTTCACAGTAAAACTGTAACTTAAAGTGGGTACAGCCTCAGTGTTCACAGTAAAACTGTAACTTAAAGTGGGTACAGCCTCAGTGTTCACAGTAAACACACACTGGAAGTTGCACAGACCTCACTAATGCTCTTGTGGCTGAATTGGAAGCAAGTCCCCGGAGAAATGTTACTGCATCTAACAGAAGCCTTCCCACAACAGTGGAGGCTGTTACAGCAGCAAAGGGAGGGGGGACCAACTCCATATTAATGCCCATGTTTTTGGAATGAGTTGTTGGACGATCAGGTGTCCACATATTTTGTGTGTGTGTGTGTGTGTGTGTGTGTGTGTGTGTGTGTGTGTGTGTGTGTGTGTGTGTGTGTGTGTGTGTGTGTGTGTGTGTGTGTGTGTGTGTGTGTGTGTGTGTGTGTGTGTGTGTGTGTGTGTGTGTGTGTATATATATGTGCGTGTGTATATATGTGCGTGTGTATATATGTGCGTGTGTATATATGTACGTGTGTATATATGTACATGTGTATATATGTACGTGTGTATATATCTCTATATCTATACATCTATATATATCTATATTTTGTTTTTTACTGCAACGACACACATTCTCAGAGTTTTACCATCTGAACACCATGGGTGCTTCAGCATTTCCAGCAGCCCTTACTCCCGCAGCTATGGAAAGGGGAGTTAGGTTTGAACGTCCGTGTGTGTGTGAGCTCTGCTGAGATCCCAAATAGCCACACCCTGAACTCTATCTCAGAGGGATTTGTCTATTTGCTCATGCAATTTACACTACAAAATAACCTATAATTTACACGAGAGAGAGAGAGAGACCTATATGTGCCTCGTTATGTGTTTGACTATGTAACTAGCTGTCATCAGGTCTCCCTCGTGAAAAGACTTTTTTTTTTAAATACATAATTTATGCCAAGGGACTTCCCTGGGCAAATAAAGATTACATTTGTTTTCACCAGGCAGAATGCATCACTCAATTCCCTGGAAAACAAAGAGCTACTGTTTGTGACTCACCTGAGGTGTATAAAGTGCACTAAACACCCAGTCATGCCTGAGCTTCAACAGTTCATGTAGTGAGTAATAGGTAATAGTAATAGGGAAACCAATCGTTTACTGTTAGCTTAGCGAGCAGTTTTTCTGAGAAATCAGAAGGAAAATGCACAGGGCTGTCCAAGAGAGTAAGGTAGGGAATGTCAGTGAGTTAATTTATGGGGAGAGGGGCGCCAGAGGAGGACCAGAGGGGGAGGGGGCCAGAGGGGAGAGGAGAGGAGGACCAGAGGGGGAGGGGGCCAGAGGGGAGAGGAGAGGAGGACCAGAGGGGGAGGGGGCCAGAGGAGGACCAGAGGGGAGAGGGGGCCAGAGGAGGACCAGAGGGGGAGAGGGGCCAGAGGAGGACCAGAGGGGGAGAGGGGGCCAGAGGAGGACCAGAGGGGAGAGGGGGCCAGAGGAGGACCAGAGGGGGAGAGGGAGGACCAGAGGAGGGACCAGAGGGGGAGAGGGGGGACAGAGGGGAGGGGAGAGGGGAGAGGAGGACCAGAGGGGGAGGGGGCCAGAGGGAGGAGGGGGGACCAGAGGGGAGAGGGGGCCAGAGGACCAGAGGGGGAGCCAGAGGGGGACCAGGGGGCCAGAGGGGGACCAGAGGGGACCAGAGGAGGGGGGCCAGAGGGGACCAGAGGGGAGAGGGGCCAGAGGAGAGGGAGAGGAGAGGAGGACCAGAGGGGGACCAGGGCCAGAGGAGGACCAGAGGGGAGGGAGGCCAGAGGGGAGAGGGAGGAGGACCAGAGGGGGCCAGAGGGGGACCAGAGGGGGACCAGAGGGGGCCAGAGGGGAGAGGGGAGGGGAGAGGAGAGGAGGACCAGAGGGGAGGGGGCCAGAGGGGGAGGGGGGCCAGAGGGGAGAGGGAGGGGAGAGGGGAGAGGAGGACCAGAGGGGAGAGGGAGGGGAGAGGAGGACCGGAGGGGGAGAGGAGGACCGGAGGGGAGAGGAGGACCAGAGGGGAGAGGGGGAGAGGGGAGAGGAGGACCAGAGGGGAGAGGGAGGACCAGAGGGGAGAGGGAGGACCAGAGGGGAGAGGGGAGAGGGAGAGGAGGACCAGAGGGGAGAGGGAGGACCAGAGGGGAGAGGAGGACCGGAGGGGAGAGGAGGACCAGAGGGGAGAGGGGGCCAGAGGAGGATCAGAGGGGAGAGGGGGCCAGAGGGAGAGGGGGGGAGCCAGAGGGGAGAGGGAGGAGGACCAGAGGGGAGAGGGAGGGGAGAGGAGGACCAGAGGGGGAGGACCGGAGGGGAGAGAGGAGGAGGAGGGGGAGGGGACCAGAGGGGAGAGGGAGGACCAGAGGGGAGAGGGGGACCAGAGGAGGAGGACCAGAGGGGGAGACCAGGGGCCAGAGGAGGACCAGAGGGGGAGAGGGGGCCAGAGGAGGACCAGAGGGGAGAGGGGGCCAGAGGAGGACCAGAGGGGGAGAGGGGCCAGAGGGGAGAGGGAGAGGAGAGGAGGACCAGAGGGGGACCAGAGGGAGAGGGGACCAGAGGGGAGAGGAGGACCAGAGGGGGCCAGAGGGGGGACCAGAGGGGGCCAGAGGGGACCAGAGGGGGACCAGAGGAGGACCAGAGGGGGCCAGAGGGGAGAGGGAGGGGAGAGGAGAGGAGGACCAGAGGGGGGGGCCAGAGGGGGCCAGAGGGGGAGGGAGGCCAGAGGGGAGAGGGAGGGGAGAGGAGAGGAGGACCAGAGGGGAGAGGGAGGGGAGAGGAGGAACCGGAGGGGAGAGGAGGACCGGAGGGGAGAGGAGGACCAGAGGGGAGGGGGACCAGAGGGGGCCAGAGGGGAGAGGAGAGGAGGACCAGAGGGGAGAGGGGAGGGGAGGAGGGGAGGAGGACCAGAGGGGAGAGGAGGACCAGAGGGGAGGGGAGGAGGACCAGAGGGGAGAGGAGGACCAGAGGGGAGAGGGAGGACCAGAGGGGAGAGGGGGCCAGAGGAGGACCAGAGGGGGAGGGGGGACCAGAGGGGAGAGGGGAGGGAGCCAGAGGGGAGAGGGAGGACCAGAGGGGAGAGGGAGGGGAGAGGAGGACCAGGGGAGAGGGAGGACCAGAGGGGAGAGGAGGACCAGAGGGGAGAGGAGGAGGACCGGAGGGGAGAGGAGGACCAGAGGGGGAGGGGGACCAGAGGGGAGAGAGGAGGACCAGAGGGGAGAGGGGACCAGAGGGGAGAGGAGGACCAGAGGGGAGAGGAGAGGAGGACCAGAGGGGAGAGGGGCCAGGACCAGAGGGGGAGAGGGGGCCAGAGGAGGACCAGAGGGGAGAGGGGGCCAGAGGAGGACCAGAGGGGGAGAGGGGGCCAGAGGGGAGGGGACCGGAGAGGGAGAGGGGACCAGAGGGGAGAGGGGGACCAGGGGGAGAGGGAGGACCAGAGGGGGACCAGGGGGGGAGAGAGGAGGACCAGAGGGGGCCAGAGGGGACCAGAGGAGGACCAGAGGGGGCCAGAGGGGGAGGGGAGAAGAGGACCAAAGGGGAGAGGGAGAGGAGGACCAGAGGGGAGGGGGCCAGAGAGGAGAGGAGGAGAGGGGAGGGGACCAGAGGGAGAGGGAGGGGAGAGGGAGGACCAGAGGGGAGAGGGAGAGGAGGACCAGAGGGGAGCCAGGGGGAGAGGGGAGAGGAAGGGGAGAGGAGGACCAGAGGGGAGAGGACCAGAGGGGAGCCAGAGGGGAGAGGACCAGGGGAGAGGAGGACCAGAGGGGAGAGGAGGACCAGAGAGGGAGAGGAGGACCGGGGGAGGGGGACCAGAGGGGAGGACCGGGGGCCAGAGGAGGATCAGAGGGGAGAGGAGGACCAGAGGGGAGAGGGGAGGGGAGGAGGAGAGGAGAGGAGGACCAGAGGGGAGAGGGAGGGGAGAAGAGGACCAAGGGGAGAGGGGAGGAGGGGAGAGGAGGACCAGAGGGGAGGGGAGACCAGAGGGAGAGGAGGACCAGAGGGGAGAGGAGCCAGAGGGGAGAGGGAGGGGAGAGGAGGACCAGAGGGGGGAGAGGGGGAGAGGGGACCAGAGGAGGAGCCAGAGGGGAGAGGGGGCCAGAGGAGGACCAGAGGGGAGAGGAGGACCAGAGGGGAGAGGGAGGGGAGAGGAGGACCAGAGAGGGGAGAGGAGGACCGGAGGGGAGAGGGAGGACCAGAGGGGAGAGGAGGAGGACCAGAGGGGAGAGGAGGACCAGGAGGGGAGAGGAGGACCAGAGGGGAGAGGGAGGACCAGGGAGAGGAGGACCGGAGGGGAGAGGAGGACCAGAGGGGAGAGGGAGAGGAGGACCAGAGGGGGAGCCAGAGGGGAGAGAGGGGAGGGGAACCAGAGGGGAGAGGACCAGAGGGGAGCCAGAGGGGAGAGGGAGGGGAGAGGAGGACCGGAGGGGAGAGGAGGACCGGAGGGGAGAGGAGGACCAGAGGGGAGAGGGGGCCAGAGGAGGAGAGAGGGGGAGGGGGACCAGAGGGGAGAGGGAGGAGGGAGGACCAGAGGGGAGAGGGGAGAAGAGGACCAAAGGGGAGAGGGAGGGGAGGACCAGAGGGGAGCCAGAGGGGAGAGGGAAGGGGAGAGGAGGACCGGAGGGGAGAGGAGGACCGGAGGGGAGAGGAGGACCGGAGGGGAGAGGAGGACCGGAGGGGAGAGGGGAGGACCGGAGGGGGAGAGGGAGGGGAGAGGAGGACCAGAGGGGAGAGGGAGGGGAGAGGAGGACCAGAGGGGAGAGGGAGGGGAGAGGAGGACCAGAGGGGAGAGGGAGGGGAGAAGAGGACCAAAGGGGAGAGGGAGAGGAGGACCAGAGGGGAGGGGGACCAGAGGGGAGAGGAGGACCAGAGGGGAGGAGCCAGAGGGGAGAGGGAGGGGAGGGAGGACCAGAGGGGAGAGGGAGAGGAGGACCAGAGGGGAGCCAGGGAGGGAGAGGAGGGGAGAGGGGACCGGAGGGAGAGGAGGACCAGAGGGGAGCCAGAGGGGAGAGGAAGGGGAGAGGGGACCGGAGGGGAGAGGAGGACCGGAGGGGAGAGGAGGACCAGAGGGGAGCCAGAGGGGAGAGGAGGACCAGAGGGAGCCAGAGGGGAGAGGGGGGAGAGGAGGACCGGAGGGGAGAGGAGGACCAGAGGGGAGAGGAGGACCAGAGGGGAGAGGAGGACCAGAGGGGAGCCAGAGGGGAGAGGAAGGGGAGAGGAAGGGGAGAGGAGGACCGGAGGGGAGCCAGAGGGGAGAGGAAGGGGAGAGGAGGACCGGAGGGGAGAGGAGGACCAGGGGAGGGGAGGACCAGAGGGGAGAGGAAGAGGGAGAGGGAGGACCAGGGGAGGGAGGACCAGGGGGAGGGGAGCCAGAGGGGAGAGGAAGGGGAGAGGAGGACCGGAGGGGAGAGGAGGACCGGAGGGGAGAGGAGGACCAGAGGGGAGAGGAGGACCAGAGGGGAGAGGAGGACCAGAGGGGAGAGGGAGGGGAGCCAGAGGGGAGAGGGAGGGGAGAGGAGGACCAGAGGGGAAGAGGAGGACCAGAGGGGAAGAGGAGGACCAGAGGGGAAAGGGGGACCAGAGGGGGACCAGAGGGGAGAGGGGGACCAGAGGGGAAAGGAGGACCAGAGGGGAGAGGAGGACCAGAGGGGAGAGGAGGACCAGAGGGGAGAGGGAGGGGAGCCAGAGGGGAGAGGGAGGGGAGCCAGAGGGGAGAGGGAGGGGAGAGGAGGACCAGAGGGGAAGAGGAGGACCAGAGGGGAGAGGGAGGGGAGAGGAGGACCAGAGGGGGAGAGGAGGACCAGAGGGGAGAGATGTGGGAAAGGGAGGAATATATAATGCACTTCTTTTGACACATGGGTCATTGTCAAAAGTAGTGGTCCTTCTGTAGCTCAATTGGTAGAGCATGGCGCTTGTAACGCCAGGGTAGTGGGTTCGATTCCCGGGACCACCCATACGTAGAATGTATGCACACATGACTGTAAGTCGCTTTGGATAAAAGCGTCTGCTAAATGGCATATATTATTATTATTATTATTATTATTATTAGTGTACTGTGAAGGTAATAGGCCACCATTTGGTACTGTGAAGGTTATTGGCCACCATTTGGTACTGTGAAGGTGATAGGCCACCATTTGGTACTGTGAAGGTAATTGACCACCATTTGGTACTGTGAAGGTAATTGGCCACCATTTGGTACTGTGAAGGTAATAGGCCACCAGTTGGTACTGTGAAGGTAATAGGCCACCAGTTGGTACTGTGAAGGTAATAGGCCACCAGTTGGTACTGTGAAGGTAATAGGCCACCAGTTGGTACTGTGAAGGTAATAGGCCACCATTTGGTACTGTGAAGGTAATAGGCCACCATTTGGTACTGTGAAGGTAATAGGCCACCATTTGGCACACAGTCCAAGTATCACAATGGCAGTTACTGGCAGACGTTAATACCTTGAAGAGCTGTTATTAAATCTGTGTGCACTAGAATCTAGATAGTGATTGATAGACATACTGTGTAAAGTGTACTGTGAACGATAGATCTCCACTGAATAGAGGGCAGTGCCAACATCCTGTCATTTTAAAGAATGAGGCTCTTGTCAAAATTAGTGCTCTATGTGGGGAATATGGTGCCTTTGGGATGCAGACTCTACTGGGTTAGTAGGGCTCTGTTTACCTCTCAGACTCTACAGGGTTAGTAGGGCTCTGTTTACCTCTCAGACTCTACAGGGTTAGTAGGGCTCTGTTTACCTCTCAGACTCTACAGGGTTAGTAGGGCTCTGTTTACCTCTCAGACTCTACAGGGTTAGTAAGGCTCTGTTTACCTCTCAGACTACAGGGTTAGTAGGGCTCTGTTTACCTCTCAGACTCTACAGGGTTAGTAGGGCTCTGTTTACCTCTCAGACTCTACAGGGTTAGTAAGGCTCTGTTTACCTCTGACTCTACAGGGTTAGTAAGGCTCTGTTTACCTCTCAGACTCTACAGGGTTAGTAGGGCTCTGTTTACCTCTGACTCTACAGGGTTAGTAGGGCTCTGTTTACCTCTCAGACTCTACAGGGTTAGTAGGGCTCTGTTTACCTCTCAGACTCTACAGGGTTAGTAGGGCTCTGTTTACCTCTCAGACTCTACAGGGTTAGTAGGGCTCTGTTTACCTCTCAGACTCTACAGGGTTAGTAGGGCTCTGTTTACCTCTCAGACTCTACAGGGTTAGTAAGGCTCTGTTTACCTCTCAGACTCTACAGGGTTAGTAAGGCTCTGTTTACCTCTCAGACTCTACAGGGTTAGTAGGGCTCTGTTTACCTCTCAGACTCTACAGGGTTAGTAGGGCTCTGTTTACCTCTCAGACTCTACAGGGTTAGTAAGGCTCTGTTTACCTCTCAGACTCTACAGGCCTAGCTGTTTAAAGATATACCTTCAGGGCCTTTTCATTGAGAGAGCAAGCGAGAGAAAGAGATAAATATTTACTTAAAATTGCAAGAGAAGGAAACTGGCAAGGAAAATAAGTTGGAGGAAGAAATATGCTGTGGCCAGGTGGCATGTAAGCCTAGTAAACAGATTGCACATTCAGTAAAGTATGTGCCCTGGATTACTGCAACTCGCTGTTGGCTGGGCTCCCTGCCTGTGCCATTAAACCCCTACAACTCATCCAGAACGCTGCAGCCCGTCTGGTGTTCAACCTTCCCAAGTTCTCTCACGTCACCCTGCTCCTCCGCTCTCTCCACTGGCTTCCAGTTGAAGCTCGCATCCGCTACAAGACCATGGTGCTTGCCTACGGAGCTGTGAGGGGAACGGCACCTCAGTACCTCCAGGCTCTGATCAGGCCCTACACCCAAACAAGGGCACTGCGTTCATCCACCTCTGACCTGCTCGCCTCCCTACCACTGAGGAAGTACAGTTCCCGCTCAGCCCAGTCAAAACTGTTCGCTGCTCTGGCCCCCCCAATGGTGGAACAAAATCCCTCACGACGCCAGGACAGCGGAGTCAATCACCACCTTCCGGAGACACCTGAAACCCCACCTCTTTAAGGAATACCTAGGATAGGATAAAGTAATCCTTCTCACCCCCCTTAAAAGATTTAGATGCACTATTGTAAAGTGGCTGTTCCACTGGATGTCATAAGGTGAATGCACCAATTTGTAAGTCACTCTGGATAAGAGCGTCTGCTAAATGACTTAAATGTCAAATGTAAATGTAGTAGCTAGGTTAGTGACAGACTGTTGTACTGTTATGGGCTAGTGACAGACTGTTGTACTGTTATGGGCTAGTGACAGACTGTTGTACTGTTATGGGCTAGTGACAGACTGTTGTACTGTTATGGGCTAGTGACAGACTGTTGTACTGTTATGGGCTAGTGACAGACTGTTGTACTGTTATGGGCTAGTGACAGACTGTTGTACTGTTATGGGCTAGTGACAGACTGTTGTACTGTTATGGGCTAGTGACAGACTGTTGTACTGTTATGGGCTAGTGACAGACTGTTGTACTGTTATGGGCTAGTGACAGACTGTTGTACTGTTATGGGCTAGTGACAGACTGTTATACTGTTATGGGTTAGTGACAGACTGTTATACTTTTCAAATCAAATGTATTTATAAAGCCCTTCGTACATCAGCTGATATCTCAAAGTGCTGTACAGAAACCCAGCCTAAAACCCCAAACAGCAAGCAATGCAGGTGTAGAAGCATGGTGGCTAGGAAAAACTCCCTAGAAAGGCCAAAACCTAGGAAGAAACCTAGAGAGGAACCAGGCTATGTGGGGTGGCCAGTCCTCTTCTGGCTGTGCCGGGTGGAGATTATAACAGAATATGGCCAAGATGTTCAAATGTTCATAAATGACCAGCAGGGTCGAATAATAACAAGGCAGAACAGTTGAAACTGGAGCAGCAGCACAGTCAGGTGGACCGGGGACAGCAAGGAGTCATCATGTCAGGTAGTCCTGGGGCACGGTCCTAGGGCTCAGGTCCTCCGAGAGAGAGAGAGAAAGAAAGAGAGAATTAGAGAGAGCATATGTGCGGTGGCCAGTCCTGTTCTGGCTGTGTGTGTTTCCAGGAGGGGAGGAGAGGGTGTGTTCTGATAACCTTTCTGTGTTTCCAAGAGAGGAGGAGAGGGTGTGTTCTGATAATGTTGTTCTGTGTTTCCAGGAGAGGAGGAGAGGGTGTGTTCTGATAACCTTTCTGTGTTTCCAGTAGAGGAGGAGAGGGTGTGTTCTGATAACCTTTCTGTGTTTCCAGGAGAGGAGGAGAGGGTGTGTTCTGATAATGTTGTTTCTGTGTTTCCAGGAGAGAAGGAGAGGGTGTGTTCTGATAATGTTGTTTCAGGAGGGGAGGAGAGGGTGTGTTCTGATAATGTTGTTTCTGTGTTTCCAGGAGAGAAGGAGAGGGTGTGTTCTGATAACCTTTCTGTGTTTCCAAGAGAGGAGGAGAGGGTGTGTTCTGATAATGTTGTTCTGTGTTTCCAGGAGAGAAGGAGAGGGTGTGTTCTGATAATGTTGTTTCAGGAGGGAGGAGAGGGTGTGTTCTCATAACCTTTCTGTGTTTCCAGGAGAGAAGGAGAGGGTGTGTTCTGATAATGTTGTTCTGTGGTTTCAAGAGAGAAGGAGAGGGTGTGTTCTGATAATGTTGTTTCTGTGTTTCCAGGAGAGAAGGAGAGGGTGTGTTCTGATAACCTTTCTGTGGTTTCAGGAGAGGGTGTGTTCTGATAACCTTTCTGTGTTTCCAGTAGAGGAGGAGAGGGTGTGTTCTGATAACCTTTCTGTGGTTTCAGGAGAGGAGGAGAGGGTGTGTTCTGATAATGTTGTTTCTGTGGTTTCAGGAGAGAAGGAGAGGGTGTGTTCTGATAATGTTGTTTCTGTGGTTTCAGGAGAGAGGAGGGGTGTGTTCTGCTAACCTTTCTGTGTTTCCAGGAGAGAAGGAGAGGGTGTGTTCTGATAATGTTGTTTCTGTGGTTTCAGGAGAGAAGGAGAGGGTGTGTTCTGATAATGTTGTTTCTGTGTTTCCAGGAGAGAAGGAGAGGGTGTGTTCTGCTAACCTTTCTGTGTTTCCAGGAGAGGAGGAGAGGGTGTGTTCTGATAATGTTGTTCTGTGTTTCCAGGAGAGAAGGAGAGGGTGTGTTCTGATAATGTTGTTTCTGTGTTTCCAGGAGAGAAGGAGAGGGTGTGTTCTGCTAACCTTTCTGTGTTTCCAGGAGAGGAGGAGAGGGTGTGTTCTGATAATGTTGTTCTGTGTTTCCATGAGAGGAGGAGAGGGTGTGTTCTGATAATGTTGTTCTGTGTTTCCAGGAGAGAAGGAGAGGGTGTGTTCTGATAATGTTGTTTCTGTGTTTCCAGGAGAGAAGGAGAGGTGTGTTCTGATAATGTTTTTCTGTGTTTCTGTGTTCTGATAATGTTGTTCTGTGGTTCCAGGAGAGAAGGAGAGGGTGTGTTCTGATAATGTTGTTCTGTGTTTCCAGGAGAGGAGGAGAGGGGTGTGTTCTGATAATGTTGTTTCTGTGTTTCCAGGAGAGGAGGAGAGGGTGTGTTCTGATAATGTTGTTCTGTGTTTCCAGGAGAGAAGGAGAGGGTGTGTTCTGATAATGTTGTTTCTGTGTTTCCAGGAGAGAAGGAGAGGGTGTGTTCTGATAATGTTGTTTCTGTGTTTCCAGGAGAGGAGGAGAGGGTGTGTTCTGATAATGTTGTTCTGTGGTTCCAGGAGAGAAGGAGAGGGTGTGTTCTGATAATGTTGTTCTGTGGTTTCAGTAGAGGAGGAGAGGGTGTGCGTGTGTTCTGATAACCTCTCTGTGTTTCCAGGAGAGGAGGAGAAGGTGTGCGTGTGTTCTGATAATGTTGTTTCTGTGTTTCCAGTAGAGGAGGAGAGGGTGTGTTCTGATAATGTTGTTTCTGTGTTTCCAGTAGAGGAGGAGAGGGTGTGTTCTGATAATGTTGTTTCTGTGGTTCCAGGAGAGAAGGAGAGGGTGTGTTCTGATAACCTTTCTGTGTTTCCAGGAGAGAAGGAGAGGGTGTGTTCTGATAACCTCTCTGTGTTTCCAGGAGAGGAGGAGAAGGTGTGCGTGTGTTCTGATAATGTTGTTTCTGTGTTTCCAGTAGAGGAGGAGAGGGTGTGTTCTGATAACCTTTCTGTGTTTCCAGGAGAGAAGGAGAGGGTGTGTTCTGATAACCTCTCTGTGTTTCCAGTAGAGGAGGAGAGGGTGTGTTCTGATAACCTCTCTGTGTTTCCAGTAGAGGAGGAGAGGGTGTGTTCTGATAACCTCTCTGTGTTTCCAGGAGAGGAGGAGAGGGTGTGTTCTGATAACCTCTCTGTGTTTCCAGTAGAGGAGGAGAGGGTGTGTTCTGATAACCTCTCTGTGTTTCCAGGAGAGAAGGAGAGGGTGTGTTCTGATAACCTCTCTGTGTTTCAGGAGAGGAGGAGAGGGTGTGTTCTGATAACCTCTCTGTGTTTCAGGAGAGAAGGAGAGGGTGTGCGTGTGTTCTGGGACCGGCTAAGGGAACCCTCGTTCTTGTCTAAATGGAACCCGTTCGCTACAGACTACCCGTTCACCACCTTTACCTACCACCCTGTCAGGAACATAGACCACAGGTTCACTGCTCTCTGTGAGGTGAGTATCCTACCACATTACCCTCCTACCACATTACCACCCTGTCAGGAACATATTACCACCCTACCACCCTGTCAGGAACATATTACCACCCTACCACCCTGTCAGGAACATAGACCACAGGTTCACTGCTCTCTGTGAGGTGAGTATCCTACCACATTACCATCCTACCACACTACCACCCTGTCAGGAACATAGACCACAGGTTCACTGCTCTCTGTGAGGTGAGTATCCTACCACATTACCATCCTACCACTACCACCCTGTCAGGAACATAGACCACAGGTTCACTGCTCTCTGTGAGGTGAGTATCCTACCACATTACCATCCTACCACACTACCACCCTGTCAGGAACATAGACCACAGGTTCACTGCTCTCTGTGAGGTGAGTATCCTACCACATTACCCTCCTACCACATTACCCTCCTTACCACATTACCATCCTTACCACCCTACCACATTACCATCCTTACCACATTACCATCCTTACCACACTACCACCTTACCATCCTACCACATTACCATCCTACCACATTACCCTCCTTACCACATTACCATCCTTACCACCCTACCACATTACCATCCTTACGCTTTTATCCAAAGCGACTTACAGTCATGTGTGCATACATTCTACGTATGGGTGGTCCCGGAATCGAACCCACTACCCTGGCGTTACAAGCGCCATGCTCTACCAACTGAGCTACAGAAGGACCAATCCTTACCACACTACCACCCTACCATCTTACCATCCTTACCACACTACCACCCTACCATCCTTACCACACTACCACCCTACCATCTTACCATCCTTACCACACTACCACCTACCTTATCTCAGTTCACTGGTCACGATGGCAACACCCATCCGTAGCACGTGCTCCAGCAGGTGTATCTCACTGATCATCCCTAAAGCCAACACCTCATTTGGCCGCCTTTCCTTCCAGTTCTCTGCTGCCAGTTACTGGAACAAATTGCAAAAATCTCTGAAGTTGGAGACTTTTATCTCCCTCACCAACTTTAAACACCAGCTATCTGAGCAGCTAACTGATCGCTGCAGCTGTACATAGTCCATCTGTAAATAGCCCACCCAATCTACCTACCTCATCCCCAGACTGTTTTTATTTATTTACTTTTCTGCTCTTTTGCACACCAATATATCTTCCTGTACATTACATTTTTACATTTAAGTCATTTAGCAGACGCTCTTACATGACCATCTGATCATTTCACTCCAGTGTTAATCTGCTAAATTGTAATTATTCGCCTACCTCCTCATGCCTTTTGCACACAATGTATATAGACTTTCTTTTTTCCTACTGTGTTATTGACTTGTTAATTGTTTACTCCATGTGTAACTCTGTGTTGTCTGTTCACACTGCTGTGCTTTATCTTGGCCAGGTCGCAGTTGTAAATGAGAACTTGTTCTCAACTAGCCTACCTGGTTAAATAAAGGTGTTCTCAACTAGCCTACCTGGTTAAATAAAGGTGTTCTCAACTGGCCTACCTGGTTAAATAAAGGTGAAATAAAATAAAAATCTTACCAGCCTTACCACACTACCACCCTACCATCTTACCACCCTACCATCTTACCACCTTACCACACTACCACCTTACCACCCTACCACACTACCACCCTACCATCTTACCACCCTACCATCTTACCACACTACCATCTTACCACCCTACCATCCTACCGCACTACCATCCTACCACACTACCACCCTACCATCTTACCACCCTACCATCTTACCGCACTACCATCCTACCATCCTACCATCTTACCACCCTACCATCTTACCACACTACCACCCTACCATCTTACCATCCTTACCACTCTACCACCCTACCATCTTACCACCCTACCATCTTACCACCCTACGATCTTACCATCCTTACCATCCTTACCACCCTACCATCTTACCATCTTACCATCCTTACCACCCTACCATCCTTACCACCCTACCATCCTTACCATCCTACCATCTTACCATCCTTACCACACACCCTATCCTACTACCCTGCACCCTGTCAGGAACATGAAGCACAAGTCCAATGTCCTCTGTGAAGAAGATTTCAGCTCCGGTGTCCATCTGTAGGGTAGAGGTTTATGGGCTCTATCTCCACTATTAGAGGTTTATGGGCTCTATCTCCACAATTAGAGGTTTATGGGCTCTAACTCCAGTATTAGAGGTTTGTGGGCTCTAGCTCCACTATTACAGGTTTATGGGCTCTAGCTCCACTATTACAGGTTTATGGGCTCTAGCTCCACTATTAGAGGTTTATGGGCTCTAGCTCCACTATTAGAGGTTTATGGGCTCTCGCTCCAGTATTAGAGGTTTGTGGGCTCTAACTCCAGTATTAGAGGTTTGTGGGCTCTAACTCCAGTATTAGAGGTTTGTGGGCTCTAACTCCAGTATTAGAGGTTTGTGGGCTCTAACTCCAGTATTAGAGGTTTGTGGGCTCTAACTCCAGTATTAGAGGTTTGTGGGCTCTAACCCAGTATTAGAGGTTTGTGGGCTCTAACTCCAGTATTAGAGGTTTGTGGGCTCTAACTCCAGTATTAGAGGTTTGTGGGCTCTAACTCCAGTATTAGAGGTTTGTGGGCTCTAACTCCAGTATTAGAGGTTTGTGGGCTCTAGCTCCACTATTAGAGGTTTGTGGGCTCTAGCTCCACTATTAGAGGTTTGTGGGCTCTAGTTCCACCATACATGACAACAACAGCAGGTCTCTCTGTCCTGTAGCCCGAGGACAACAGCAGTAGGTCTGTCTGTCCTGTAGCCCGAGGACAACAGCAGTAGGTCTGTCTGTCCTGTAGCCCGAGGACAACAGCAGTAGGTCTGTCTGTCCTGTAGCCCGAGGACAACAGCAGTAGGTCTGTCTGTCCTGTAGCCCGAGGACAACAGCAGTAGGTCTGTCTGTCCTGTAGCCCGAGGACAACAGCAGTAGGTCTCTCTGTCCTGTACCCTGAGGACAACAGCAGTAGGTATGTCTGTTCTGTAGCCCGAGGACAACAGCAGTAGGTCTCTCTGTCCTGTAGCCCGAGGACAACAGCAGTATGTCTCTCTGTCCTGTAGCCCGAGGACAACAGCAGTAGGTCTGTCTGTCCTGTAGCCCGAGGACAACAGCAGTAGGTCTGTCTGTCCTGTAGCCCGAGGACAACAGCAGTAGGTATGTCTGTCCTGTAGCCCGAGGACAACAGCAGTAGGTCTCTCTGTCCTGTAGCCCGAGGACAACAGCAGTAGGTCTGTCTGTCCTGTAGCCCGAGGACAACAGCAGTAGGTCTCTCTGTCCTGTAGCCCGAGGACAACAGCAGTAGGTCTCTCTGTCCTGTAGCCCGAGGACAACAGCAGTAGGTCTCTCTGTCCTGTAGCCCGAGGACAACAGCAGTAGGTCTCTCTGTCCTGTAGCCCGAGGACTACAGCAGTAGGGTCTCTGTCCTGTAGCCCGAGGACAACAGCAGTAGGTCTGTCTGTCCTGTCCTGTAGGTCTGTCTGTCCTGAGGACAACAGCAGTAGGTCTGTCTGTCCTGTAGCCCGAGGACAACAGCAGTAGGTCTGTCTGTCCTGTAGCCCGAGGACAACAGCAGTAGGTCTGTCTGTCCTGTAGCCCGAGGACAACAGCAGTAGGTCTGTCTGTCCTGTAGCCCGAGGACAACAGCAGTAGGTCTGTCTGTCCTGTAGCCCGAGGACAACAGCAGTAGGTCTGTCTGTCCTGTAGCCCGAGGACAACAGCAGTAGGTCTGTCTGTCCTGTAGCCCGAGGACAACAGCAGTAGGTCTGTCTGTCCTGTAGCCCGAGGACAACAGCAGTAGGTCTGTCTGTCCTGTAGCCCGAGGACAACAGCAGTAGGTCTCTCTGTCCTGTAGCCCGAGGACAACATCAGTAGGTCTGTCTGTTCTGTAGCCTGAGGACAACAGCAGTAGGTCTGGCAGCTAGCCCCAAATCTTCCTGGGATAGCTTAGCATACTATACTCTGCAAAACATTAGCGGAGCAGTGATGTAGTTAGCATGTAGCCTGCTCTTTTAAATCGAGATGTATTTGTAGGTGTTTGTAGGTGTATTTGTAGATGTATTTGTAGATGTATTTGTAGATGTATTTGTAGATGTATTTGTAGGTGTATTTGTAGATGTATTTGTAGGTGTATTTGTAGATGTATTTGTAGGTGTTTGTAGATGTATTTGTAGGTGTTTGTAGATGTATTTGTAGGTGTGTTTGTAGATGTGTTTGTAGATGTATTTGTAGATGTATTTGTAGATGTATTTGTAGATGTATTTGTAGATGTATTTGTAGGTGTTTGTAGATGTATTTGTAGATGTGTTTGTAGATGTGTTTGTAGATGTGTTTGTAGATGTATTTGTAGGTGTTTGTAGATGTATTTGTAGATGTGTTTGTAGATGTATTTGTAGGTGTTTGTAGATGTATTTGTAGATGTGTTTGTAGATGTGTTTGTAGATGTATTTGTAGGTGTATTTGTAGGTGTTTGTAGATGTATTTGTAGGTGTTTGTAGATGTATTTGTAGATGTGTTTGTAGATGTATTTGTAGATGTGTTTGTAGATGTATTTGTAGATGTGTTTGTAGATGTATTTGTAGGTGTTTGTAGATGTATTTGTAGGTGTTTGTAGATGTGTTTGTAGGTGTATTTGTAGATGTGTTTGTAGATGTATTTGTAGATGTGTTTGTAGATGTATTTGTAGATGTGTTTGTAGATGTATTTGTAGATGTATTTGTAGGTGTTTGTAGATGTATTTGTAGGTGTTTGTAGATGTATTTGTAGATGTATTTGTAGATGTATTTGTAGATGTATTTGTAGGTGTTTGTAGATGTATTTGTAGATGTATTTGTAGATGTATTTGTAGATGTGTTTGTAGATGTATTTGTAGGTGTTTGTAGATGTATTTGTAGGTGTGTTTGTAGATGTATTTGTAGATGTGTTTGTAGATGTATTTGTAGATGTGTTTGTAGATGTATTTGTAGGTGTTTGTAGATGTATTTGTAGATGTGTTTGCAGATGTGTTTGTAGATGTATTTGTAGGTGTTTGTAGATGTATTTGTAGATGTGTTTGTAGATGTATTTGTAGGTGTATTTGTAGGTATCCTGCATCGTCACATTTTGAAAAGGGAGATTTGATTTCAAGGTATCATTAATATGATTTTGATAGGCTCAGCATTATGAATTGCACCTGAAAATGCAAGCGCTTTTATATGAGTAAACACATGTCATACTGTACATTGTGTAATAACTTTCCCTCAAAATACTCTTGATTTTCATATGGGTAATCAGCACCTCTCCTTCCCACTGAAATGTTGAAATGCAACATCACACCCTGGGATACTACAGATGTATTAGTCAGTGATTCCCAGATAGACAGTTGAAGTGGGAAGTTTACATACACTTAGGTTGTAGTCATTAAAACTCTTTTTTTTTTTTCAACCACTCCACATTTACATTTAAGTCATTTAGCAGACGCTCTTATCCAGAGCGACTTACAAATTGGTGCATACACCTTATGACATCCAGTGGAACAGCCGCTTGCATCTAAATCTTTTTTTTGGGGGTGAGAAGGATTACTTACCCTTACTTACCCTATCCTAGGTATTCCTTGAAGAGGTGGGGTTTCAGGTGTCTCCGGAAGGTGGTGATTGACTCCGCTGTCCTGGCGTCGTGAGGGAGTTTGTTCCACCATTGGGGGCCAGAGCAGCGAACAGTTTTGACTGGGCTGAGCGGGAACTGTACTTCCTCAGTGGTAGGGAGCGAGCAGGCCAGAGGTGGATGAACGCAGTGCCCTTGTTTGGGTGTAGGGCCTGATCAGAGCCTGGAGTTACTGAGGTGCCGTTCCCCTCACAGCTCCGTAGGCAAGCACCATGGTCTTGTAGCGGATGCGAGCTTCAACTGGAAGCCAGTGGAGAGAGCGGAGGAGCGGGGTGACGTGAGAGAACTTGGGAAGGTTGAACACCAGACGGGCTGCAGCGTTCTGGATGAGTTGTAGGGGTTTAATGGCACAGGCAGGGAGCCCAGCCAACAGCGAGTTGCAGTAATCAAGACGGAGATGACAAGTGCCTGGATTGGGACCTGCGCCGCTTCCTGTGTGAGGCAGGGTGGGTACTCTGCGGATGTTGTAGAGCATGAACCTACAGGAACGGGACACCGCCTTGATGTTAGTTGAGAACGTCAGGTGTTGTCCAGGATCACGCCAAGGTTCTTAGCGCTCTGGGAGGAGGACACAATGGAGTTGTCAACCGTGATGGCGAGATCATGGAGCGGGCAGTCCTTCCCGGGAGGAAGAGGAGCTCCGTCTTGCTGAGGTTCAGCTTGAGGTGGTGATCCGTCATCCACACTGATATGTCTGCCAGACATGCAGAGATGCGGTCGCCACCTGGTCATCAGAAGGGGAAAGGAGAAGATTAATTGTGTGTCGTCTACATAGCAATGATAGGAGAGACCATGTGAGGTTATGACAGAGCCAAGTGACTTGGTGTATAGCGAGAATAAGAGAGGGCCTAGAACAGAGCCCTGGGGGACACCAGTGGTGAGAGCGCGTGGTGAGGAGACAGATTCTCGCCACGCCACCTGGTAGGAGCGACCTGTCAGGTAGGGACGCAATCAAGCGTGGGCCGCGCCGGAGATGCCCAGCTCGGAGAGGGTGGAGAGGAGGATCTGATGGTTCACAGTATCGAAGGCAGCCGATAGGTCTAGAAGGATGAGAGCAGAGGAGAGAGAGTTAGCTTTAGCAGTGCGGAGCGCCTCAGTGATACAGAGAAGAGCAGTCTCAGTTGAATGACTGGTCTTGAAACCTGACTGATTTGGATCAAGAAGGTCATTCTGAGAGAGATAGCGGTAGAGCTGGCCAAGGACGCACGCTCAAGAGTTTTGGAGAGAAAAGAGAGAAGGGATACTGGTCTGTAGTTGTTGACATCGGAGGGATCGAGTGTGGTGGTTTTTTCAGAAGGGGTGCAACTCTCGCTCTCTTGAAGGCGGGAGGGGCGTAGCCAGCGGTCAGGGATGCGTTGATGAGCGAGGTGAGGTAAGGGAGAAGGTCTCCGGAAATGGTCTGGAGAAGAGAGGGAGGGGATAGGGTCAAGCGGGCAGGTTGTTGGGCGGCGGCCGTCACAAGACGCGAGATTTCATCTGGAGAGAGAGGGGAGAAAGAGGTCAGAGCATAGGGTAGGGCAGTGTGAGCAGAACCAGCGGTGTCGTTTGACTTAGCAAACGAGGATCGGATGTCGTCGACCTTCTTTTCAAAATGGTTGACGAAGTCATCTGCAGAGAGGGAGGAGGGGGAGGATTCAGGAGGGAGGAGAAGGTGGCAAAGAGCTTCCTAGGGTTAGAGGCAGATGCTTGGAATTTAGAATGGTAGAAAGTGGCTTTAGCAGCAGAGACAGAGGAGGAAAATGTAGAGAGGAGGGAGTGAAAGGATGCCAGGTCCGCAGGGAGGCGAAGTTTTCCTCCATTTCCGCTCGGCTGCCCGGAGCCCTGTTCTGTGAGCTCGCAAGGAGTCGTCGAGCCACGGAGCGGGAGGGGAGGACCGAGCCGGCCTGGAGGATAGGGGACATAGGGAGTCAAAGGATGCAGTAAGGGAGGAGAGGAGGGTTGAGGAGGCAGAATCAGGAGATAGGTTGGAGAAAGTTTGAGCAGAGGAAGAGATGATAGGATGGAAGAGGAGAGAGTAGCGGGGGAGAGAGAGCGAAGGTTGGGACGGCGATACCATCCGAGTAGGGGCAGTGTGGGAAGTGTTGGATGAGAGCGAGAGGAAAAGGATACAAGGTAGTGGTCGGAGACTTGGAGGGAGTTGCAATGAGGTTAGTGGAAGAACAGCATCTAGTAAAGATGAGGTCAAGCGTATTGCCTGCCTTGTGAGTAGGGGGGAAGGTGAGAGGGTGAGGTCAAAAGAGGAGAGGAGTGGAAAGAAGGAGGCAGAGAGGAATGAGTCAAAGGTAGACGTGGGGAGGTTAAAGTCGCCCAGAACTGTGAGAGGTGAGCCGTCCTCAGGAAAGGAGCTTATCAAGGCATCAAGCTCATTGATGAACTCTCCGAGGGAACCTGGAGCGATAAATGATAAGGATGTTAAGCTTGAAAGGGCTGGTAACTGTGACAGCATGGAATTCAAAGGAGGCGATAGACAGATGGGTAAGGGGAGAAAGAGAGAAAGACCACTTGGGAGAGATGAGGATCCCGGTGCCACCACCCCGCTGACCAGAAGCTCTCGGGGTGTGCGAGAACACGTGGGCGGACGAGGAGAGATCAGTAGGAGTAGCAGTGTTATCTGTGGTGATCCATGTTTCCGTCAGTGCCAAGAAGTCAAGGGACTGGAGGGAGGCATAGGCTGAGATGAACTCTGCCTTGTTGGCCGCAGATCGGCAGTTCCAGAGGCTACCGGAGACCTGGAACTCCACGTGGGTCGTACGCGCTGGGACCACCAGATTAGGGTGGTCGCGGCCACGCGGTGTGGAGCGTTTGTATGGTCTGTGCAGAGAGGAGAGAACAGGGATAGACAGACACATAGTTGACAGGCTACAGAAAAAGGCTACGCTAATGCAAGGAGATTGGAATGACAAGTGGACTACACGTCTCGAATGTTCAGAAAGTTAAGCTTACGTAGCAAGAGTCTTATTGACTAAAATGATTAAAATGATACAGTACTGCTAAAGTAGGCTAGCTGGCAGTGGCTGCGTTGTTGACACTACACTAATCAAGTCGTTCCGTTGAGTGTAATAGTTTCTACAGTGCTGCTAATCGGGGCTAGCTGGCTAGCTAGCAGTGTTGTTTACGTTACGTTGCGTTAAAGAACGACAATAGCTGGCTAGCTAACCTAGGAAATCGCTCTAGACTACACAATTATCTTTGAAACAAAGACGGCTATGTAGCTAGCTACGATCAAACAAATCAAACCGTTGTACTGTAATGAAATGAATATTCTTGTTAACAAACTATAGTTTTGGCAAGTCGGTTAGGACATCTACTTTGTTCATGACACAAGTAATTTTTCCAACAATTGTTTACAGACAGATTATTTCACTTATAATTCTCTGTATCACAATTCCAGGGTGGGTGGGGTTACGTTACAGGGTGGGTGGGGTTACGTTACAGGGTGGGTGGGGTTACGTTGCAGTGTGTGGGTGGGGTTACGTTACAGAGTGGGTGGGGTTACGTTACAGGGTGGGTGGGGTTACGTTACAGGGTGGGTGGGGTTACGTTGCAGTGTGTGGGTGGGGTTACGTTACCGGGTGGGTGGGGTTACGTTACCGGGTGGGTGGGGTTACGTTACCGGGTGGGTGGGGTTACGTTACAGGGTGGGTGGGGTTACGTTACAGAGTGGGGGGTTACGTTACAGGGTGGGGGGTTACGTTACAGGGTGGGGGGTTACGTTACAGGGTGGGGGGTTACGTTACAGGGTGGGTGGGGTTACGTTACAGGGTGGGTGGGGTTACGTTACAGGGTGGGTGGGGTTACGTTACAGGGTGGGTGGGGTTACGTTACAGGGTGGGTGGGGTTACGTTACAGAGTGGGTGGGGTTACGTTGCAGAGTGGGTGGGGCTACGTTACAGTGTGGGTGGGGTTACGTTACCGGGTGGGTGGGGTTACGTTACCGGGTGGGTGGGGTTACGTTACCGGGTGGGTGGGGCTACGTTACAGCGTGGGTGGGGCTACGTTACAGCGTGGGTGGGGTTACGTTACCGGGTGGGGGGTTTACGTTACAGGGTGGGGGGTTACGTTACAGAGTGGGGGGTTGCGTTACAGAGTGAAGGGTACGTTACAGAGTGGGGGGTTACGTTACAGGGTGGGTTGTGTTACGTTACAGGGTGGGTGGGGTTACGTTACAGGGTGGGTGGGGTTACGTTTCAGCGTGGGTGGGGTTACGTTTCAGAGTGGGTGGGGTTACGTTACAGAGTGGGTGGGGTTACGTTACAGAGTGGGTGGGGTTACGTTTCAGCGTGGGTGGGGTTACATTACAGAGTGGGTGGGGTTACGTTACCGAGTGGGTGGGGTTACGTTACCGAGTGGGTGGGGTTACGTTACCGAGTGGGTGGGGTTACATTACCGAGTGGGTGGGGTTACATTACAGAGTGGGTAGGGTTACATTACAGCGTGGGTGGGGTTACGTTTCCCTCCTTCCTTCCCTCCTTCCTTCCCTCCTTCCTTCCTTCCCTCCTTCCTTCCTTCCCTCCTTCCTTCCTTCCCTTCCTTCCCTCCTTCCTTCCCTCCTTCCCTCCTTCCTTCCCTCCTTCCTTCCCTCCTTCCTTCCCCTCCTTCCTTCCCTCCTTCCTTCCCTCCTTCCTTCCCTCCTTCCTTCCCTCCTTCCTTCCCTCCTTCCTTCCTTCCTTCCTTCCCTCCTTCCTTCCTTCCTTCCCTCCTTCCTTCCTTCCTTCCCTCCTTCCTTCCTTCCTTCCCTCCTTCCTTCCTTCCTTCCTTCCCTCCTTCCTTCCTTCCTTCCCTCCTTCCTTCCTTCCTTCCCTCCTTCCTTCCTTCCCTCCTTCCTTCCCTCCTTCCTTCCCTCCTTCCTTCCCTCTCTCCTTCCCTCTCTCCTTCCCTCTCTCCTTCCCTCTCTCCTTCCCTCTCTCCTTCCCTCTCTCCTTCCCTCTCTCCTTCCCTCCTTCCTTCCCTCCTTCCTTCCCTCCTTCCTTCCCTCTCTCCTTCCCTCTCTCCTTCCCTCTCTCCTTCCCTCCTTCCTTCCTTCCCTCCTTCCTTCCCTCCTTCCCTCCCTCCTTCCCTCCTTCCTTCCCTCCTTCCTTCCCTCCTTCCTTCCCTTCCTTCCTTCCCTTCCCTCCTTCCTTCCCTCTCTCCTTCCCTTCCCTCCTTCCTTCCCTCCTTCCTTCCCTCCTTCCTTCCCTCCTTCCTTCCCTCCTTCCTTCCCTCCTTCCTTCCCTCCTTCCTTCCCTTCCCTCCTTCCCTCCTTCCTTCCCTCCTTCCTTCCCTCCTTCCTTCCCTCCTTCCTTCCCTCCTTCCTTCCCTCTCTCCTTCCCTCCTTCCTTCCCTCTCTCCTTCCCTCCTTCCTTCCCTCTATCCTTCCCTCCTTCCTTCCTTCCTTCCCTCTATAATATATAATAATAATAATATAATAATATAATATATGCCATTTAGCAGACGCTTTTATCCAAAGCGACTTACAGTCATGTGTGCATACATTCTACGTATGGGTGGTCCCGGGGATCGAACCCACTACCCTGGCGTTACAAGCGCCATGCTCTACCAACTGAGCTACAGAAGGACCACATCCCACATCTATCCTTCCCTCCTTCCTTCCTTCCTTCCCTCTCTCTCTCCTTCCCTCCTTCCTTCCCTCTGTCCGTCCCTCTGTCCTTCCCTCTGTCCGTCCCTCTGTCCGTCCCTCTGTCCGTCCCTCTCTCCTTCCCTCTCTTATAGAGAAAACACACCAGACTGTTCAACAGTAATAAGCAGCGGGTGTCCACTGTGTTAGTAACCTCTTGCTGGGTGTTGGCGAGAAGCGGCAATTCAAATGAGTCTTCTAGAAATGAACAGAAAATGACGGATAATGTTCTTTGGTCAGAGGCAGTGGGTCAACCAACTACTGTTTTTAACAGCTTGTCAATGCGGTCTGTTATCTCTCTTGCTCTCTCACCCCTCTCTCTCTCTCACCTCTCTCGCTCTCTCTCTCGCTCTCCCCTCTCGCTCTCTCTCTTCCTCTCCCCTCCCTCCTCTCTTCCTCTCCCCTCCCTCCTCTCTTCCTCTCCCCTCCCTCCTCTCTTCCTCTCCCCTCCCTCCTCTCTTCCTCTCCTCTTCCTCTCCCCTCCCTCCTCTCTTCCTCTCCCCTCCCTCCTCTCTTCCTCTCCCCTCCCTCCTCTCTTCCTCTCCCCTTCCTCCTCTCTTCCTCTCTCCTCTCTTCCTCTCCCCTCTCTTCCTCTCCCCTCCCTCCTCTCTTCCTCTCCCCTCCCTCCTCTCTCCTCTCTTCCTCTCCCCTCTCTTCCTCTCCCCTCCCTCCTCTCTTCCTCTCCCCTCCCTCCTCTCTTCCTCTCCCCTCCCTCCTCTCTTCCTCTCCCCTCCCTCCTCTCTTCCTCTCTCCCCTCCCTCCTCTCTTCCTCTCTCCCCTCCCTCCTCTCTCTCCTCTCCCCCTCCCTCCTCTCTTCCTCTCTTCCCTCCCCTCCTCTCTTCCTCTCTTCCCTCCCTCCTCTCTCCTCTCCCCTCCCTCCTCTCTTCCTCTCTCCCCTCCCTCCTCTCTCTTCCTCCCTCTCTTCCTCTCCCCTCCCCTCCTCTCTTCCTCTCCCCTCCCTCCTCTCTTCCCTCTCCCCTCCCTCCTCTCTTCCTCTCTTCCCTCCCTCCTCTCTTCCTCCCTCCTCTCTCCCTCTCTTCCCTCCCTCCTCTCTCTCCTCTCCCCTCCCTCCTCTCTTCCTCTCTCCCCTCCCTCCTCTCTCTCCTCTCTCTTCCTCCTCTCTCTTCCTCCTCTCTCTCCTCTCTCTTCCTCCTCTCTTCCTCTCTCCCCTCCCTCCTCTCTTCCTCTCCCCTCCCTCCTCTCTTCCTCTCCCCTCCCTCCTCTCTTCCTCTCTTCCCTCCCTCCTCTCTTCCTCTCTTCCCTCCCTCCTCTCTCCCCTCCCTCCTCTCTTCCTCTCTCCCCTCCCTCCTCTCTTCCTCTCTCCCCTCCCTCCTCTCTCTCCTCTCTTCCTCCTCTCTCTCCTCTCTCTTCCTCCTCTCTCTCCTCTCTCTTCCTCCTCTCTCTCCTCTCCCCTCCCTCCTCTCTCCTCTCCCTTCCCTCCTCTCTCCTCTCCCCTCCCTCCTCTCTTCCCTCTCTTCCTCCCTCCTCTCTTCCTCTCTCCCCTCCCTCCTCTCTTCCTCTCCCTCCTCTCTTCCTCTCCCTCCTCTCTTCCTCTCCCTCCTCTCTTCCTCTCCCTCCTCTCTTCCTCTCCCTCCTCTCTTCCTCCTCTCTCTCCTCTCCTCTCCCCTCCCTCCTCTCTTCCCTCTCCCCTCCCTCCTCTCTTCCTCTCCCCTCCCTCCTCTCTTCCTCTCTCCCCTCCCTCCTCTCTTCCTCTCTCCCCCTCCCTCCTCTCTTACCCTCCCTCCTCTCTTCCTCTCCCTCCTCTCTTTCCCTCCTCCTCTCTCTCTCCTCTCTCTTCCTCCTCTCTCTCCTCTCCCCTCCCTCCTCTCTTCCTCTCCCCTCCCTCCTCTCTTCCTCTCCCCTCCCTCCTCTCTTCCTCTCTCCCCTCCCTCCTCTCTTCCTCTCTCCCCTCCCTCCCTCTCTTCCTCTCCCCTCCCTCCTCTCTCTCCTCTCTCTTCCTCCTCTCTCTCCTCTCTCTTCCTCCTCTCTCTCGTCTCTCTTCCTCTCTTCCCTCCCTCCTCTCTCCTCCCTCCTCTCTTCCTCTCTCTTCCCTCCCTCCTCTCTTCCTCTTCCCTCCCTCCTCTCTTCCTCCCTCCTCTCTTCCTCTCCCCCTCCCTCCTCTCTCTCCTCTCTCTTCCTCCTCTCTCTCCTCTCCCCCTCCTTCCTCTCCCCTCCCCCTCCTCTCTCCCCTCCCTCCTCTCTTCCCTCTCCCCTCCCTCCTCTCTCCCCTCCCTCCTCTCTTCCTCTCCCCTCCCTCCTCTCTCCCCTCCCTCCTCTCTTCCTCTCCCCTCCCTCCTCTCTCCCCTCCCCCTCTCTTCCTCTCCCCTCCCTCCTCTCTCCCCTCCCCTCCTCTCTCCCCCTCCCTCCTCTCTTCCTCTCCCCTCCCTCCTCTCTCCCCTCCCTCCTCTCTTCCTCTCCCCTCCCTCCTCTCTCCCCTCCCTCCTCTCTTCCCTCCCTTCCCTCCTCTCTCCCCTCCCTCCTCTCTCCCCTCCCTCCTCTCTTCCCCTCCCTCCTCTCTTCCTCTCCCTCCTCTCTTCCTCTCCCTCCTCTCTTCCTCTCCCTCCTCTCTTCCTCTTCCTCCTCTCTTCCTCTTCCTCCTCTCTCTCCTCTCCCCTCCCCTCCCTCTCTTCCTCTCCCCTCCCTCCTCTCTTCCTCTCCCCTCCCTCCTCTCTTCCTCTCTCCCCTCCCTCCTCTCTTCCTCTCTCCCCTCCCTCCTCTCTTGCCCTCCCTCCTCTCTTCCTCTCCCTCCCTCTCTTCCCCTCCCTCCTCTCTCTCCTCTCTCTTCCTCCTCTCTCTCCTCTCCCCTCCTCCTCTCTTCCTCTCCCCTCCTCCTCTCTTCCTCTCTCCCTCCCTCCTCTCTTCCTCTCTCCCCTCCCTCCTCTCTCTCCTCTCTCTTCCTCCTCTCCTCTCCTCTCTCTTCCTCCTCCTCTCCTCTCTCTTCCTCTCTTCCCTCCTCCTCTCTCTCCCTCCCTCCTCTCTTCCTCTCTCTTCCCTCCCCTCCTCTCTTCCTCTCTTCCCTCCCTCCTCTCTTCCCTCCCTCCTCTCTTCCTCTCCCCCTCCCTCCTCTCTCTCCTCTCTCTTCCTCCTCTCTCTCCCTCTCCCTCCCTCCTCTCTTCCTCTCCCCTCCCTCCTCTCTCCCTCCCTCCTCTCTTCCTCTCCCCTCCCTCCTCTCTCCCCTCCCTCCTCTCTTCCTCTCCCCTCCCTCCTCTCTCCCTCCCTCCTCTCTTCCTCTCCCCTCCCTCCTCTCTCCCCTCCCCCTCTCTTCCTCTCCCCTCCCTCCTCTCTCCTCCCTCCTCTCTCCCCTCCCTCCTCTCTTCCTCTCCCCTCCCCTCCTCTCTCCCCTCCCTCCTCTCTTCCTCTCCCCTCCCTCCTCTCTCCCCTCCCTCCTCTCTTCCCTCCCCTCCCTCCTCTCTCCCCTCCCTCCTCCCTCTTCCCTCCCCTCCCTCCTCTCTTCCCTCCCCTCCCTCCTCTCTTCCCTCCCTCCCTCCTCTCTTCCCTCCCTCCTCTCTTCCTCTCTTCTCTCCCTCCCTCCTCTCTTCCCTCCCTCCTCTCTTCCTCTCTCCTCCTCCCTCTCTCCTCTCTTCCATCTCTTCCTCTCTCCTCTCCTCCCTCCTCTCTTCCCTCCCTCCTCTCTCTTCCTCCCTCCTCTCTCTCCCCTCCCTCCTCTCTCCCCTCTCTTCCTCTCTCTTCCCTCCCTCCTCTCTTCCCTCCTCTCTCAGGTCCAGAGTTTCCGTGAGCAGCTGACGGAGGCAGCCCAGAAGGCCCACCTGAAGCAGCCCGTCCCTGGGAAGGCCAACGGAGTCCTGGTGCTGAACCAGCCCCTGCTCATCGAGTCCTACGTGGGTCTGATGTCCTTCATCGGGAACCAGAACAAGCTGGGATACTGCCTGGCACGGGGAAACATTGGCTTTTAAACAATGCTTTAGCTACATTACTACTTGATTACTTAATCATAGTTTGTAGTTGTGGCCTAGTTACAGATATGAAGTATCATTATAAATATTTTTAATCTGGTGTCTGGTCATTCCTTATAGTCCGCTCTCTGATTTTAACTAAGCTTTAACTAGACTACAATTTCTACTTAATTTCTTTTTGTTTCTTTGTTTGCAATCATTTTTGCCTATTTACAGATTTGAAGTAGTTTTTTTATCATTTAATAGTTGGAAGGATATGTTTTGATGCTAATTTAAAATGTATTTTCAGACATTGAAAATGTTTGGGGTTTGTTAGTTTACTTTTCTGTACCTTTTAGTAGAAAAGTGTTAATGTCTAAATGTCGTTCTGTCATCCTGATCCCCTTTTGGGTTCATTTCCTACGTAGTTACTGTGCCAAATGTGTTCCTGCCGTCCCAGAGTTTATCAAATTTATACAATACCGTGACTCTCTTCTACAGCTCATCGGACTTTACCGTTCTCTAACTTAATTACTTAGCTCAATGTACAAACAGCCAGTAACATCCACATTTCACCAGATCCTTTGGCTGGATGATTGATTCCCTTGGTATTCCAGGAGCTTTACATTTGACCTCTTCACTGATGCTATAATAATTCGCCACTGTTTGCGATGGGAGTTTCTCCCCTTCGTGGTCCTTTGGTTGTGTCCCAAATTGGCACCCTAATCCCTAGAGTAGTGCACTACTTAGAGATTAGGTAGTGCACTACTTATGGAATAGAATGAGATTTTGGACACGAACAAGATATGATCCCTGTGTCATTCTCTTACTGGAACAAGAGGGTGTGTTTGTCAGCTCTGTTTTAAAGGTGTATAGTGTGTTTATTACAGGGAGTACGGTGCTGGTAATGTCCTCCTAATTTATGCGTATATACCATGTGTCCTGCTGCCGTGCTTGTATCTATAGCACTGGGCCCATGTCAGACTATAACCAGCCAGCCGGTCCTATCCTGTCCTGGTGAATGAGGCACATCCTATCCTGGTGAATGAGGCCCATCCTGTCCTGTCCTGGTAAACGAGGCACATCCTGTCCTGGTAAATGAGGCCCATCCTGTCCTGGTAAACGAGGCACATCCTGTCCTGGTAAATGAGGCCCATCCTGTCCTGGTAAACGAGGCACATCCTGTCCTGTCCTGGTAAACGAGGCACATCCTGTCCTGGTAAATGAGGCCCATCCTGTCCTGTCCTGGTAATTGAGGCCCATCCTGTCCTGTCCTGGAGGCCCATCCTGTCCTGTCCTGGTAATTGAGGCCCATCCTATCCTGTCCTGGTAAATGAGGCCCATCCTGTCCTGGTAATTGAGGCCCATCCTATCCTGTCCTGGTAATTGAGGCCCATCCTATCCTGTCCTGGTAAATGAGGCCTGTCCTGTCCTGGTAATTGAGGCCCATCCTATCCTGTCCTGGTAAATGAGGCCCATCCTATCCTGTCCTGGTAAATGAGGCCCATCCTGTCCTGTCCTGGTAATTGAGGCCCATCCTATCCTGTCCTGGTAAATGAGGCCCATCCTGTCCTGGTAATTGAGGCCCATCCTATCCTGTCCTGGTAAACGAGGCACATCCTGTCCTGGTAAATGAGGCACATCCTATCCTGGTAAATGAGGCACATCCTGTCCTGGTAAATGAGGCACATCCTGTCCTGGTAAACGAGGCACATTTTGTCCTGGTAAACGAGGCACATCCTGTCCTGGTAAATGAGGCACATCCTATCCTGAGCCTGTCCTAGTTAATCAGGCCCATCCTATCCTGAGCCTGTCCTAGTTAATCAGGCACATCCTATCCTGAGCCTGTCCTAGTTAATCAGGCCCATCCTATCCTGAGCCTGTCCTAGTTAATCAGGCCCATCCTATCCTGAGCCTGTCCTAGTTAATCAGGCCCATCCTATCCTGTCCTGGTAAATGAGGCCCATCCTACCCTGAGCCTGTCCTAGTTAATCAGGCCCATCCTATCCTGAGCCTGTCCTAGTTAATCAGGCCCATCCTATCCTGAGCCTGTCCTAGTTAATCAGGCCCATCCTATCCTGAGCCTGTCCTAGTTAATCAGGCCCATCCTATCCTGAGCCTGTCCTAGTTAATCAGGCCCATCCTATCCTGAGCCTGTCCTAGTTAATCAGGCCCATCCTATCCTGAGCCTGTCCTAGTTAATCAGGCCCATCCTATCCTGAGCCTGTCCTAGTTAATCAGGCACATCCTATCCTGAGCCTGTCCTAGTTAATCAGGCCCATCCTATCCTGAGCCTGTCCTAGTTAATCAGGCCCATCCTATCCTGAGCCTGTCCTAGTTAATCAGGCCCATCCTATCCTGAGCCTGTCCCAGTAAATGAGGGGATTGTGTTTTGTTGTGTTTCACTACCTGTTGAATATCAATACCAAAAGGTGCTGGGTATCTGTTAAAGTAACTTTCCAGTGAAAATCTCACTTTTAATGCGGCAATATGTACTTTTTTGGGCGACCCAACCAAATATGCATAGAAATGTGAGTTATAGATCTGTCGTTCTCATTGAAAGCAAATCTAAGAAGCAGTAGATGTGTTCTATATTTGCTTTTTCTGTGCTTCCTGTTTCTAAGTAAATAAATTTGAGTCTTTCGGTTTTGTACACCAACTTCATACTGCTGAAATACAATATTTTTGTTATGGAAAAGATATTACACAGTACAATGACTCTCTAAACTATACTTTCTTATTTTGTCACAAACTGAAATTAGGAGAAATGCTTACTAACAGGGATGTAAACAAATGTGTGCACAAAATTGGAGAGAAATACGCTTTTTGTGAGCATGAAAAACGACTGGTATCTTTTATTTCAGCTCATGAAACATGGGACCAACACTTTACATGTTGCGTTTATACTTTTGTTCAGGATATAATTGCCAGGGGAGAATCTCAATTGCATACTCCTCACGTCCTCTCTCCTCACCTCCTTCTCAAAATCAATTGGAGGAAAAGGTCAGAGGGGCGGGACCTCTGGCTTTCTCATCCAATGGGTTTTGAGAAGAGGAGAAAGGACGTGAGGAGTATGCAATTAAGGTTCTTCCCTGGATTTATTTTTCAGTAGACAATACAATATGTTTTCTTGCATTGTTCACCAGACTATAGGTTATTGTCAGGTCATTCTTGTCTCTTCACCAAACCTGCTGGGTTTCACTCCTACTCTGTCTAGAGTACATATCCTCAACAAAAATACAAAGTGTAAAGTGTTGGTCCCATGTTTCATGAGCTGAAATAAGAGATCCCACAAATGTGTTTACATCCCAGTTAGTGAGCATTTCTCCTTTGCCAAGATAATCCATCCACCTGACAGGTGTGGCATATCAAGAAGCTGATTAAATAGTATGATCATTTCACAGGTGCACCTTGTGCTGGGGACAATAAAAGGCCACTTTAAAATGTTCAGTTTGTCACACAACACAATGCCACAAATGTCTCAAGTTTTGAGAGAGTGGACAATTGGCATGCTGACTGCAGGAATGTTCACCAGAATTATTGCCAGAGAATTGAATGTTAATTTCTCTACCATAAGCCACCTCCAACGTTGTTTTAGAGAATTTGGCAGTACGTTTGTTACCTGAACCACAGACCATGTGTAACCACGCCAGCCCAGGACCTCCACATCTGGCTTCTTCACCTGTAGGATCAAACTGAGACCAGCCACCCGGACAGCTGATAAAACTGTGGGTTTTGCACAACCGAAGAATTTCTGCACAAGCTGTCAGAAACCGTCTCAAGGAAGCTCATCTGCTCGTCGTCCTCACCAGACTCTTTCCCTGACTGCAGTTTGGCGTCGTAACCGACGTCAGTTGGCAAATGTTCACCGTTCGATGGCCACTGGCCTCGCTGGAGAAGTGTGCTCTTCACGGATGAATGCCGGATTCAACTGTACCGGGCAGATGGCAGACTGCGTGTATATGGCGTCGTGTGGGCTGATAGTTGATTAGTGTGTTAGTTGATGTCAACGTTGTGAACACAGGGGGCCCCATGGTGGTGGTTGGGGTTATGGTATATGGATACATAAACTGCCCATATGCCAATTACACAATTTGCATTTTATCGATGGTGCTTTGGATGCACGGAGATACAAGTGATGAGATCTTGAGGCCCATTGTCGTGCCGTTCATCCACCGCCATCAATTGTAACTTGAATCTTAGAAATTGTTGCATTTTGCATTTCTCTATTTGTTCATTTGTAGGAGTTCTTACAACCAAGTTGAAGAATCTACTCGTTGTGTTCTTCGGTCATGTGATACTGTACCTTATGTCTCCTGTGGAATTGCCCCCCCCCTCTCCACTCCACATTCACAGAAATAACACAATGGCTGACTGAATTTACACCAACACCGGTACGAGAGGTGTACACTCTACCCACTGAACTACACCAGTACAAGAGGAGAAATGTACTGTACACTCTACCCACTGAACTACACCAGTACAAGAGGAGAAATGTACTGTACACTCTACCCACTGAACTGCCCAGCACAGACCACAATACAACCCTTCTCCTTCACTATACTACACAGGACAGACAACACTATAACCCTTCTCCTTCACTACACAGGACAGACAACATTATAACCCCTTCTCCTTCACTATACTACACAGGACATAGAACATTATAACCCTTCTCCTTCACTACACAGGACAGACAACATTATAACCCCTTCTCCTTCACTATACTACACAGGACAGAGAACATTATAACCCTTCTCCTTCACTACACAGGACAGACAACATTATAACCCCTTCTCCTTCACTACACAGGACAGACAACACTATAACCCCTTCTCCTTCACTATACTACACAGGACAGACAACACGATAACCCTTCTCCTTCACTATACTACACAGGACAGACAACACGATAACCCTTCTCCTTCACTACACAGGACAGACAACATTATAACCCTTCTCCTTCACTACACAGGACAGACAACACTATAACCCCTTCTCCTTCACTACACAGGACAGACAACATTATAACCCTTCTCCTTCACTACACTACACAGGACAGAGAACATTATAACCCCTTCTCCTTCACTACACAGGACAGACAACATTATAACCCTTCTCCTTCACTACACTACACAGGACGACAACATTATAACCCCTTCTCCTTCACTACAGCAGGACAGACAACATTATAACCCTTTCCTTCACTACACAGGACAGACAACATTATAACCCTTCTCCTTCGCACACAGGACAGACAACATTATAACCTTTCTCCTTCACTACACAGGACAGAGAAGATTATAACCCCTCTCCTTCACTACACAAGACAGACAACACTATAACCCTTCTCCTTCACTACACAGGACAGACAACACTATAACCCCTTCTCCTTCACTACACAGGACAGACAACATTATAACCCTTCTCCTTCACTATACTACACAGGACAGAGAACATTATAACCCCTTCTCCTTCACTACACAGGACAGACAACATTATAACCCTTCTCCTTCACTACACTACACAGGACAGACAACATTATAACCCCTTCTCCTTCACTACACAGGACAGACAACATTATAACCCTTCTCCTTCACTACACAGGACAGACAACATTATAACCCCTTCTCCTTCACTACACAGGACAGACAACATTATAACCCCTTCTCCTTCACTACACAGGACAGACAACACTATAACCCCTTCTCCTTCACTACACAGGACAGACAACATTATAACCCTTCTCCTTCACTATACTACACAGGACAGAGAACATTATAACCCCTTCTCCTTCACTACACAGGACAGACAACATTATAACCCTTCTCCTTCACTACACTACACAGGACAGACAACATTATAACCCTTCTCCTTCGCTACACAGGACAGACAACATTATAACCTTTCTCCTTCACTACACAGGACAGAGAAGATTATAACCCCTCTCCTTCACTACACAAGACAGACAACATTATAACCCTTCTCCTTCACTACACAGGACAGACAACACTATAACCCCTTCTCCTTCACTACACAGGACAGACAACATTATAACCCCTTCTCCTTCACTACACAGGACAGACAACATTATAACCCTTCTCCTTCACTACACTACACAGGACAGACAACACTATAACCCCTTCTCCTTCACTACACAGGACAGACAACATTATAACCCCTTCTCCTTCACTACACAGGACAGACAACATTAACCCCTTCTCCTTCACTACATAGGACAGACAACATTATAACCCCTTCTCCTTCACTATACTACACAGGACAGACAACACTATAACCCCTTCTCCTTCACTATACTACACAGGACAGACAACATTATAACCCTTCTCCTTCACTACACAGGACAGACAACAATATAACCCCTTCTCCTTCACTATACTACACAGGACAGACAACACTATAACCCCTTCTCCTTCACTATACTACACAGGACAGACAACATTATAACCCTTCTCCTTCACTACACTACACAGGACAGACAACACTATAACCCCTTCTCCTTCACTACACAGGACAGACAACATTAAACCCTTCTCCTTCACTACACAGGACAGACAACATTAAACCCTTCTCCTTCACTACACAGGACAGACAACATTATAACCCCTTCACTACACAGGACAGACAACATTATAACCCTTCTCCTTCACTACACTACACAGGACAGAGAACATTATAACCCCTTCTCCTTCACTACACAGGACAGACAACATTATAACCCCTTCTCCTTCACTACACAGGACAGAGAACACTATAACCCTTCTCCTTCACTACACAGGACAGACAACATTATAACCCCTTCTCCTTCACTACACAGGACAGACAACATTATAACCCCTTCTCCTTCACTACACAGGACAGAGAACACTATAACCCTTCTCCTTCACTACACAGGACAGAGAACATTATAACCCCTTCTCCACTGAGAATAATCTAATCAAGAAATTAGGGGTCTATATTCAGTATATGTTAATTGATTTCATGTTTGCACTTTCCTTTCTGTCACCAACATGAGGTTATAAACAGAAACCATTATACAGCTGCCACTGTTAATCAAAGGACATCCACTCTTCAAGGCCGTATCAAAAGATCCCCTGCAGCTTGTCCCATTTTAGATTCATATGGAGTTATAATTCAAGTCTGGGTAGAACGTTTATCTTCTTTGTAAAAAAATAATTATAATAATAATAAACAATAATAGCACCAGTGGCTTCACATCCATAATAAACAAGTTGAACATGTCTTACATTTTCTACATAGCTAATGATTTCCCTGGGAAGAATCTAGGGTGTGTTCTGTCAGCTCTCGAACATCCTACATATATCGGGAGGACAGGAGAGGTTGGAGGTTCTCCAAGGCTGTGTCCCAAATGGTACCTTATTCTCTATATAGTGCACTACTTTTGACCAGAGCCCTATTCTCTATATAGTGCACTACTTTAGACCAGAGCCCTATTCCCTATATAGTGCACTATATTATATGCACCTATATAGTGCACTTTAGACTTCTGGTCTAAAGTAGTGCACTATATAGGGAATAGGGCTCTGGTCTATAGTAGTGCACTATGGAGGGAATAGGGCTCTGGTCTATAGTAGGGTTTGGTCATAGTAGTGCACTATATAGGAATAGGGCTCTGGCCTAAAGTAGTGCACTATATAGGGAATAGAGCTCTGGTCTATAGTAGTGCACTATATAGGGAATAGGGTTCCATTTGGGGTGCAAACCCCTAAGTGTCCTGTTTCCTCAGAGTTCAGATCACTGTGTTGCTTCAGACACAGAGCTGCCTGATGGAGGAGGGGGATAAATAACATCTCTATCATCGCCTGAGAGATATCTTGTATATCTTCTGGCCCACACACATTCCCACACACACACACACACACACACACACAACATGCACATACACAAGTTGCAAGTTTCTATTGTAACGTACACTAGTACAGTGAAATGCCTTTCTTGTTGTCCTGAACAGGCAGTGGCTCGGGGTTGTTGTCCTTGATGATCTCTTTGGCCTTCCTGTGACATCGGGTGCTGTAGGTGTCCTGGAGGGCAGGTAGTTTGCCCCGGTGATGCGTTGTGCAGAGCGCACCACCTCTGGGTAGCCCTGCGGTTGTGGGCGGTGCAGTTGCCATACCAGGCAGTGATACAGCCCGACAGGATGCTCTCAATTGTGCATCTGTAAAAGTTTGAGTTTTCGATGACAAGCCACATTTTTTTTCAGCCTCCTGAGGTTGAAGAGGCACTATTGCGCCTTCTTCACGATGCTGTCTGTGTGGGGTGGACCATTTCATTTTGTCTGTGATATGTACACGAGGAACTTAACTTTCCACCTTCTCCACTGCTGATAGGGAGGTGCTTCCTTTGCTGTTTCCTGAAGTCCACGATCATCTCTTTTGTTTTGCTGAGTTTATTTTCCTGACACCACACTCCAAGAGCCCTCACCTCCTCCCTGTAGGCCGTCTCGTCGTTGTTGGTAATCAAGCCTACTACTGTTGTGTCATCTGCAAACTTGATGATTGAGTTGGAGGCGTGCATGGCCACGCAGTCGTAGGTGAACAGGGAGTACAGGAGAGGGCTGAGAATTCCCCCTTCTGGGGCCCCAGTGTTGAGGATCAGCGGGGTGGAGATGTTGTTACCTACTCTCACCACCTGGGGGCGGCCCGTCAGGAAGTCCAGGACCCAATTGCACAGGGCGGGGTTGAGACCCAGGGCCTCAAGCTTAAAGATGAGTTTGGAGGGAACTGTGGTGTTGAAGGCTATAGTCAATGAACAGCATTCTTACATATAGTGGGGCAAAAATGTATTTAGTCATTTTGCAAATAAATTCAATAAAAATCCTACAATGTGATTTTCTGGATTCTTTTTCTCATTTTGTCTGTCATAGTTGAAGTGTACCTATGATGAAAATTACAGGCCTCATCTTTTTAAGTGGGAGAACTTACACAATTGGTGGCTGACTAAATACTTTTTTGCCCCACTGTAGGTATTCTTCTTATCCAGATGGGACAGGGCCGTGTGCAGTGTGATGGCGATTGCATCGTCTGTGGACCTGTTGAGGCGGTGTGCAAACTGCAGTGGGTCGAGGGTGGACAAGTAGGGTGGAGGTGATATTATCCTTAACGAGACTCTCAAAGCACTTTATGATGACAGTGAGTGCTACGGGGCGATTTAGTCATTTAGTTCAGTTACCTTTTGCTTTCTTTGGTACAGGATCAATGGTGGCCTTATTGAAGCATGTGGGGACAGCAGACTGGGATAGGGATTGATTTGATAGCCTGAAAATTGGGTCGGAATTACACAAAGAGCCCAGGGCAGTCGAAGTTGAAGACAGAATTTAAGGTCTTTAACTCCTGATCTGGTTCACAGACAGGACAGGGAGAGGGTCACAGACAGACAGGCCAGGGAGAGGGTCACAGACAGACAGGACAGGGAGAGGGTCACAGACAGACAGGACAGGGAGAGGGTCATAGACAGACAGGACAGGGAGAGGGTCACAGACAGACAGGACAGGGAGAGGGTCATAGACAGACAGGACAGGGAGAGGGTCACAGACAGACAGGACAGGGAGAGGGTCACAGACAGACAGGATAGGGAGAGGGTCACAGACAGACAGGACAGGGAGAGGGTCACAGACAGACAGACAGGACAGGGAGAGGGTCACAGACAGACAGAAAGGACAGGGAGAGGGTCACAGACAGACAGGACAGGGAGAGGGTCACAGACAGACAGGACAGGGAGAGGGTCATAGACAGACAGGACAGGGAGAGGGTCACAGACAGACAGACAGGACAGGGAGAGGGTCACAGACAGACAGGACAGGGAGAGGGTCACAGACAGACAGGACAGGGAGAGGGTCATAGACAGACAGGACAGGGAGAGGGTCACAGACAGACAGGACAGGGAGAGGGTCACAGACAGACAGGACAGGGAGAGGGTCACAGACAGACAGGATAGGGAGAGGGTCACAGACAGACAGGACAGGGAGAGGGTCACAGACAGACAGACAGGACAGGGAGAGGGTCACAGACAGACAGACAGGACAGGGAGAGGGTCACAGACAGACAGGACAGGGAGAGGGTCACAGACAGACAGGACAGGGAGAGGGTCATAGACAGACAGGACAGGGAGAGGGTCACAGACAGACAGACAGGACAGGGAGAGGGTCACAGACAGACAGGATAGGGAGAGGGTCACAGACAGACAGGACAGGGAGAGGGTCACAGACAGACAGACAGGCCAGGGAGAGGGTCACAGACAGACAGACAGACAGACAGGACAGGGAGAGGGTCACAGGCAGACAGGACAGGGAGAGGGTCATAGACAGACAGGACAGGGAGAGGGTCACAGACAGACAGGACAGGGAGAGGGGTCACAGACAGACAGACAGACAGGACAGGGAGAGGGTCACAGACAGACAGGACAGGGAGGGTCACAGACAGACAGGACAGGAGAGAGTCACAGACAGACAGGACAGGGAGAGGGTCCCAGACAGACAGGACAGGGAGAGGGTCAGGACAGGACAGGGAGGGTCACAGACAGACAGACAGGGAGAGGGTCCCAGGGACAGGACAGGGAGAGAGTCACAGACAGACAGGACAGACCCAGGACAGGACAGGGGAGAGGGTCACAGACAGACAGGACAGGGAGAGGGTCACAGACAGACAGACAGGACAGGGAGAGGGTCACAGACAGACAGGACAGGGAGAGAGTCACAGACAGACAGGACAGGGAGAGGGTCCCAGACAGACAGGACAGGGAGAGAGTCACAGACAGACAGGACAGGGAGAGGGTCCCAGACAGACAGGACAGGGAGAGGGTCACAGACAGACAGGACAGGGAGAGGGTCACAGACAGACAGACAGGACAGGGAGCGGGTCCTAGACACACAGGACAGGGAGAGGGTCCCAGACACACAGGACAGGGAGAGGGTAGAATATAATAAATGCTTCTGGACAAGTCTTGTTGGTTGGCAACCAGCATTCCATGGACAGGTGCAGCATGTTTACCGAACAAACAGGCCAGGCATGCAGATGGATGGGAGAAAAATGTACATGGAGGCTGGAGATAACATGACCCGTGAAAAACAGCTTACCATCCTAACCGACATACTATCTATCTTTGTGTGTGTGTGTGTGTGTGTGTGTGTGTGTGTGTGTGTGTGTGTGTGTCCGGTCTAGGGGCTATGACTAGCTCTGAAGGTGTTACTGGGAGGGATACGCAGAGCTGCGTGCCAAACCAGGATCGCTAGTGTCTCCAAGAATGTGTCTTATGTTACTCTGATGCCCCGACCATCCCACTGA